>NW_026889803.1:27010000-27110000 GCF_033153115.1 Saccostrea echinata
ATTACGACTTAAGAAAGTCGTAATTACGACTTACTGAAGTCGTAATTACGACTTTCTTAAGTCGGAATAACGAGATAAAAAGTCGTAATTACGAGATAAAAAGTCGTTATTACTTTTTTTATTTTTTTTCATTTTTCTTATTTGACCCTTCTAGGCTTTCGTATTGAGGCTGTAAACGAACGATTACAAATTTATTCTGCAATATATCTATCAAATGTGTCGTAGAGGAAAAACACCAAGTGGACTGAAAAATCCGGAGAGCGAAGTGATGTAAAATTGTAAATCTTCCGGTGCATTTAAAGAAATATTTTCTAATCCGGATATAAACGGGAAAAAAGTTATAGATCAAATAAAAATCTTAGAATTTTAAATATTCTTTAACAGTTTACATTTTATCGAATAACCTGAAATGATGGTAAACATCAACTTTCCTAAATTATACTTTGAAAATTCATAGAGATCTAATTTTTCAAAAACCGTTTTAATCCATTAAAAGCGGTCGTGTATTTTTATTCTAATTCGCATGATGTAAAGCTTTTCAAGGACGTAGTTGCCCTGCACATGTGAAAATCCAACAACGGTAGAAAAGCATGGATCCTAACAAGTTAAAAGATTTGCTAACCAAAGGTGGTAAAAAGGGTGGCAGATTTGGAATTGGCCTGGCAGCAGTTGTTGGAGCTGCATTAGGAATTCAACAGTCATTTTACACAGGTAAGATTGTTGAATATCTGTTCTGTCTGAAATCTTACGCAACTTATATTTGACCTGTCAATATACAGATAAATATATTCTAACGATTTAATTTTTGTTGTTGTTGTTATTTTTAGAATCCTTTAATTCTTTCATTTATGATTATTCATATGGAATAATTCTAAAAATTGTGTCCTTCCTTTTGTAGTTGATGGAGGTCACCGATCAATCATATTTAGTCGCATTGGTGGGGTCCAAAAGCAAGTCTTTTCTGAAGGGCTTCATTTCAGGTATTAGTTCTGTCATTTGTTTGTGTATAAAGATGACAGACTGCATGGCTGTGACAGTGTCAGAGTGAATACAGTTTTTTTTTAATATGCAATACTCCTAATATTTATAATACCCAACTATGCTTCACCAGCATAATATGTCCAGTAAGTTTATACAAGTCTGGCACAAAGCTCTTGATTTAGTATATAGCTTGCATATATGTCAAGAATTTAGTGCTGACTTTAACCAGTGTTCAATACGTTCTATTTCCACTATGGAAGAGTTATACTTCTTTGTGCGCTCTTTTTGTGAAAAAGTTGGAAAATGTACAAATCTCGCGGGATTTCTTGGACAAACATAACATAAACATGTAAACAATATGTTGAATGTCGATGAACAAATCCTAACAAAGTGCAAATGAAATATTTTATTGTTGTGGACTTTATATACACCAAGAGTAGGAATGACAACGATATCAATTTATATCTATTGTTGATCATATGTATCTATTTATCGTATGGTACATCTAATACAATACACATGCATCGGAAATGTCGTATCGTTTAATAATGGATGATAAATTTAGGGTTATCGCTCTCTTACACATATGTCTTTTAGTTCTTCTGTTCTTTAATTGGAATGACAAATACATTTAACATTTAAAATTGGATTGAGATTGGCATGTTTTGTGTTATCTGCAACGCCATGCCTTTCCAGTCAGACGACCAAACTGGCCTCTAATTTTGAAATATTTTATTGTTGTGGACTTTATATACACCAAGAGTAGGAATGACAACGATATCAATTTATATCTATTGTTGATCATATGTGTCTATTTATCGTATGGTACATCTATTACAATACACATGCATCGGAAATGTCGTATCGTTTAATAATGGATAATAAATTTAGGGTTATCGCTCTCTTACATATGTCTTTTAGTTCTTCTGTTCTTTAATTGGAATGACAAATACATTTAACATTTAAAATTGGATTGAGATTGGCATGTTTTGTGTTATCTGCAACGCCATGCCTTTCCAGTCAGACGACCAAACTGGCCTCTAATTTTGAAATATTTTATTGTTGTGGACTTTATATACACCAAGAGTAGGAATGACAACGATATCAATTTATATCTATTGTTGATCATATGTATCTATTTATCGTATGGTACATCTATTACAATACACATGCATCGGAAATGTCGTATCGTTTAATAATGGATAATAAATTTAGGGTTATCGCTCTCTTACATATGTCTTTTAGTTCTTCTGTTCTTTAATTGGAATGACAAATACATTTAACATTTAAAATTGGATTGAGATTGGCATGTTTTGTGTTATCTGCAACGCCATGCCTTCCCAGTCAGACGACCAAACTGGCCTCTAATTTTGAAGAGTTCACTAATGGAAATCAAACGTATTGTAACCAGTTACAAAGGTTACATAACCTTTTCACCGTGGATCATTTTTTTCCATTTCCGTTTTTAATTGGTTACAATGGTTACATTGGTTACAGTGGTTACAAAGTGATACGTTTTTACCTTCATTTTAACCAGTAACACAAGTTACATGCGTAAGCTTCTCATGAACATCAATTACATCATTATTTTTCCAGGGCAGCTTTTCCATTAGCTTGTTTTATTGGACTCTATATATATATAACTAATCTTTTGACTCAGTTTGCACCCTTTTGAGTCTTGAGTTTAAAACTACCTACAATAACTTTAAATGATTGTAAAATAAATTAGCTGACTGTGTTTCTTTCAGAGTACCATGGTTTCAGTATCCCATAATATATGACATAAGAGCAAAACCAAGAAGAATTACATCACCAACTGGAAGCAAAGGTATTTCGAAATGATTTTTCATCCCCATGATTCTTTGAAGTTTCAAGAAATAAAATGAAAAATCAGAAGTAATGCTAATGTTCAGAATGAAAGGAGTGAAAGAAATTTGGAAAAAATTTTTTGCTTTAAGGTTACAAGTGCAAATACTTTCATACAATATTTTGCTTTTATACACACAGATTTGCAGATGGTGAACATCTCTTTAAGAGTCTTGGCGAGACCAGATCAAACATTTCTTCCACAGATTTACAGACAGATAGGCACAGACTATGATGAGAGAGTGCTGCCTTCAATTTGTAATGAGGTATGCTGGAGTAAGACCTTTACTATTTTCTCTCTGTCCTGGAGAGAAAAACAGAGTTAACTTCTGATAATTTCAAAACTTTCTTTGGAGAGGCAACACACTTGGATTTTCATTAAGCAAGCTACTTCTGTTGAAGTTCAAATTCTTCAACATGCAATAAAAGATTTTGTTGCAAATTTTGTTGTTGTTGTTTTTTTTTAAATGAGGATTTGAAAAAAATAAAAAAAAAAACAAAATCATATTAATTGTTCTGCATATTATACCATGACAGTTTTTTCTTTCCATTTGTACACAACTACAGATAACCATTGTATGTAGAATATGTTCAGTTTTCAAAACAGATGCTGATTTTCAACATTTTTTTGCAGCTTTATAACAATAATCACATTGTACATTGTTGTTTCAGGTTTTAAAGTCAGTTGTGGCTAAGTTCAATGCCTCACAGTTAATCACACAGCGTCAACAGGTCAGTATGCTGATCAGGAGAGAACTAACCGAGAGGGCACAAGACTTCCACATTATTTTGGATGATGTGTCTATAACAGAGCTTAGCTTTGGAAAAGAATACACAGCTGCTGTTGAGGCTAAACAGGTAATCACCATTTTTGTATTCTGTCATTCTGTACTGTGATCTATGACTTTGATTATCAGTTTGCCTTGTGAATACTTTCTCATTCTGTTTTCTGGGTTCTTGGCTTAATTTCCTGAATCCCCCCCCCCCCCCCAACCTTTTTACAAAGTTTTAAAAAAATGACTGTGGAAAGGCTAGACTGTGGTTCATTTAATTATGATAAATAATTTTAAAAACAAACTATTTTGTGTGCATTTATAGGTTGCCCAGCAAGAAGCACAGAGAGCCCAGTTCTATGTTGAGAGGGCAAAACAAGAGAAACAGCAGAAAATAGTGCAGGCTGATGGTGAAGCCCAGGCTGCCAAACTTATATCCTTTTGTAGAATTGTTACATGTATATCTTACCAAGAGACTACAAAGTAGAAGTCTATACATCATATGATTATGTACATGTAATTTATTTCTATTTATATGATGGGGAAAAGACCAGCTCGGAAATAAAATGAAAATGCTTAGGTTGAAAAGGAATGGCTGGAAGTATAGTACATATTAACATCTCCAACAAAAATAAAGAACTTCTAATTAGTTTCAGAGTACCCATACTTTTATGCCTGTCCCTGTTAAATTAGTTGATTTCTATTGTGAAAACATGTACAGTCAAACCTCATTATCTCGAACTTGAAAAAAAAACTGAGAGATATCTTAGGATTCCAGATGTTGAGGTTAAAATACATATAGAAAAAGTGGTTGTGATTTCCAACTCACTTTGCCATATGCATGGTATTTAAGATATGATGTTTGAGATACCGAATCATGTTCATGTACAAGGAATCAGAGTTTCCTTTCAGCATGATATTGTATGAATAAACTACAGGAGGAAGTAAAATGTAATATCATATTGTAAATATATTCAGCAACAAGTTAGTACACATATGACATCTGATGATCCTTGACAAAATGAACATAGGAGAGGCTATTCAACAAAATCCTGGCTTTTTGAAACTTAGGAAGATTCAAGCTGCCCAAAAGATTGCCAAAACTGTGAGTATATAAATTTTGTGTCAGCTTTTGCTCACCTTATCTTTTCGATGAAAACCCTAAAAATGGACATTTTAACTCACTTGATCAAGATGAACTCTATTGTCAGTACAAGGTTATTCTTGAGATACTGTAATTGCTTCTTATTCATGTAAATATGTATTTAACAAGAATTGTTTTTTAAATGATTGCAGGATAGAAACATGATGATTTGTTTGTTCTCAGGAACTTTACCTTAGTCTTTAATTTATTTCAGTTGGCGTCTGCACAGAATCGTGTGTATCTACAGTCTGGAAGTTTAATGCTGAATATTACCGACAAAGACTTTGATTCAAACCTAGAGAGTCTTCAAAAGAAACGATAATTGAACAAACTGGAAAAAAATCTGATTTTTTCTATCATTACAGATAAATATTATACATGATCAAGTTATGGGGGCAGTTATTAACTTTCTCATTGTTGGAACATGTATATTCTATACATATGATCATATTGAATTATTCCACAGAGTACCTTTATACATGCCCAATAAACATTGATTGACCGAGTTTGTGAATGGAGGAAAGTAATTCCTTTTGTCATGTTGTGAATAGAAATAAAATGGAAATTAGTATTGAAAGTTTTCTTTTCTGTTCTCATAAAACATTGAATGAAGCTCTGAATATACATAATGTACATGTATAATAAAACCATTGAAAATATCTTTGGAGGATCAAATATACTGTGGTGTGGTCTATTTAGCTCTTCTGAGCCAAAGGCTCAAAGAGCTAATGCTATGGCCATTTGTGCGGTATGCCTAAACATTTTGGAAAATGGGCTATATCTCAAGAACCCCTCTGTCAATTTTTTTCAAATTTGTCAGAGTATCCTTGGCCCAAGGGCTTTCATTTGTACTAAAACTAGGGATGTGTCCCTTAAACTATGGGAGATAATTAGGGAAATAAAATCAAAAGTAGTTGTTGCGAAAAAAATCTTCTTTTCAAGAACCACTGAGCAGATTACCACCAAACTTATATTCAAGGATGAGGATATGTTGTAGATTAAAATTTGCACAGGGAATCACCCTGGGGCAAAGGGCGTGGTCTCAAGGTCACTTCAAAGTTGACAAAAATTTATGTTTAAGTCTGTTTTGCTTAATCTTTTATATTTTGCCCACTATAAGGCCTAGGATCATCAAATCTTGTCAGTTGATGCATCTTCGGACCTCATATCAAAAGTAGGTCATGGTGCCCTACTTTTTGAATTTTGCAGGTATTCATTTTCATTTTCAATTTTGATGCATAACTTGGATACTTTGAAGCCTATGATCATCCAAACTTGTCAGTTTATGCATCATGGGACTTTGAAGTGAGTCAACCAAAAAGTAGGTCAGCGTGACCTACTTTCTGAATTTTATGGCTTATCATTTTCTAAACATTTAAGGTCATTATTTCAGATACTAAGAGGTTTAGAATCATCAGAAGTTGTAAGTTGATGCAGCTAGGGGCCTTAAAACAGATTTATTAAAAAGTAGTCACAGTGACCTACTTTTGGAATTTTACAAGTATTCATTTTCAAATTGTTTTAGGGGCATATTTTGGACACTTAGAAGCATAGGATCATCAAACTTTGTCAGATGATGCATCTTGAGTCCTCAGAGTGTGTCAACAAAAAAGTAGGTCACTGTGACCTACTTTTGGAATTTGATGGCTATTTTCAGATACTTATTGGCTTAGAGTCATCAAACTTTGTCAGTTGATGCATCTTGAATCCTCGGAGTGTATCAACCAAAAAGTAGGTCACTGTGACCTACTTTTGCAACTTCATGGCTAAATTTAAATATTCCAGATACTAAGTGGCTTGGAATTATCAAACTTTGTCAATTGTTGCCATACTGACCTACTTTTGGAATTTCAAGGCTTTATCCTTATATATAGGTTACCAAGAGGCTTAAAACAGATGAGATTATAAGTTGTACAATTTTCAGAAGAGCTATTCTAGGCCCTTGTGCCTCTTGTTTTTTTAATCACCTATCAATCTTTTTTTCTGGAATTAATATGGGCATCTACCAAATTGCTGTATACATACAGAAGTAAGATGCAGTTGCACATCTTAAGTAATTCTGAGCCTTAATTTAGCTCAGGTGGGCTAAAATCTTTTTTGTTGTTGTTGTTGTTGAACACAGTCCTTGATATGTCAGCATCTCCATTAAATTTCAAATCATAGCCCAATGTGGGGCACAATGGGATGTCAAAATTTGCTATAAGAATGTATAGGTAAAGGGTTTTAAAAAACTTTTCTCAAGAACAGAAGAGATATACAATCATTTATTATCACACTGTTATACAATTATCCCCATGCATCTTGCAAGTTTGGTTAACTAATGCCACCAAAGGTAGAATGTAGCCATAATAAAAAAAGGAAGTTTTTAAAACTCTTTTCAATCACGGTCAAGGTAACCTAGTGTTTAAACCAATGGTCACTTGAAAATGTAAACTAAACTATAAAAAAATTGTATTGTAATTGAGATTTAATTTTCCATGGCTTGCATGCCATCTCCTTTACAAGTTTAGATTCATAAATGACCCCATTTTCTAACTTTATATACATCCTTAGTATACACTTTTACAGCAGGTTGAATATGATTTTCAAATAAGGATCTAAATCTTAAGAAGGGAAGTAATTTAGGTAAGCATTGTGATACACATTGTGTCAATTTTAAATTGAACATTATGACCCAACATGATATTTTTGCATAAAACAGTTAAAACACAAGTTTTCTCATTTTATATAAAAGAGTATTGTCAGATATATCAGGTACATTGTAGTTATACAAATGACAGTCATTCTCTTATGGAAATACAATTAATATATATTCATGTATGTGTATATGAAGAGATACTCCTTTACAGAATTACTTAGCATCTAATGAGATACATGTATTCTGTTATGAAAATACAAGTACAAAATTACATATGATGAGACATCCCTAATAAAGATTCAGAATTGTGTACTTATATGTATTGAGACATTCCCTCATGAAGATAACAGATGATGTATAAAAAAAGATAAGAATCATGTACCATTCCTTCATGAAAAGTATTTAAATTACATATGAGATACCCCTCATGAAATACAAATACACTGTACGTGTACCTTTATAAATAACATACAATGCGACATTCCCTCATGAGATACAGAAAAACATGATGAGACAAAGAATGGCATACAATGAGACTAATTACGGTACTTCATGAGATGAAGAATAACATATGCTGAGACATTCCCACAAGAGATGAAGGATCACATGCAATGAGATTTTAACACATCAGATACAGAATTACGTATGATGAAACATTCCCTTCACCTCTTTTTGTAAACATCCAATAAGTAGTACATTTGTAATAACAAAACTACCTCATTTCTACTGAGAATTTTTTTTAGTTGCCACGAAATTTGAAATGAACAATTTATGCAGTAAACAATATTAATAACATGTCATTTCTTCAGTTTCTTTGACTTTCTTTCTGGTTTTTTTACAGTTTGTTTGACAACTTTTGGTTCAGATTTTTCTACAGGAGCTCTGAAGTTGACATTTGCCGATTTCTGAGATCTCGCACTTCCAGGAATTGTTGCAGCTCTACTGTCATGCACACTAACACTGGGCTCGGAGATGAGAGATCTAGGTGTTCTGTTGTCATCTAAATGAAGATTTTCTTCCCAAAGAGGTTTGAGACTTTTTACCATGGCCCAATAATTTGACTGCAATATAATAGTAAGATTTTTAATTCCTGGGGGGGGGGGGGGACCATACATGTAATGAATTTTTATTTAAATATAAGTTAATAGCAATTTGCAAACATTTAGATTCCATATGTATACATGTATTTAAACTTTAAAACATTAAATGTTGAATTATTTTTACAATTCTTGAATTTACCAATAGTTAAAGAAAACTAATTCCATAATACATGTATGAAGTCATTACTTTTACAAATAACTACAAGTACTAGCTCTACAACTTGCAAAACAAAATATCTCTGTAAAGACTGTAGCTCCACTGGTTTTGACTAAAAAATAGTCTTGTGCTTATCTGGCCAATAAACAAAAAATAGGCATATATGTTCCTTGAAGTTCATATTTGGATATATGGTTTATTCTTTACTTAGATGAAAAGAGAGAAACAAAGTAAATAGGATTCACCTTGAAAATGATTTTACAGATGCATAATTTATTTCAGTATCACTGACCACATTATGCAGCAAAAAGCAAAATTGCCATGAAAAAAGAAAAAAAGAATTGAAATTTTGCATTGTAATACTATTTTGCATAGTATGACCAGAGTCCAAAATGTAAAAGGACAAGTGCACTTAAGCAATGCTTAATGGGCCCTTTTCAGTGCCGTATTACTTTAGAATATATTACCATATTGTTCTCTTCTGGTAACAGTTAAACACAAGTGGATATTTCTAATTAAAATCACATTAAAACATCACCTAAATCAGGATGGATTTGAAACAAATGAAGATTTTTAAATGCCTATAGACACCCCAAATCCGGAAAGTCGTATCGAACCTATTTTGAGTTTCGTTTATTTAAATCAAGGGGAGGAGGCCTTTAAATCAGACACTTGAACAATCTGATGGTGGATCATTGACGGGTGCGTTTGCCGAATGATACTTCTTGCGCTATTTTACCTGAGAAAAAAATCGAATGAAGTTGTATAGATGCCTGTAGCCATAGTGATCAAACTAAGAAATTTGCACGCTTGCATTTGAAATAATACAATAAGTATTAACATTAGTTCCTTTAAATTTTAAAATGAAAAAAAAGTGTATTTTGGTGGCTTTCAATACCGGTAACATTGTCTTGCATGAATGTTAAAAATGTTTGACGCTTTTATGTTTAACGACACTAAACTCTCCTAACCCTCCCGTGTTGCAACAACCAAATACATACAAACTTCTCTATGTGGCACGACTTTGATATAATGATGCAAAACGTGGCTATCTTTACAGTGAGCACCTTTTAGGAATGTTTACCTGGGTAGAACTCACGTGACTACCGGTATTTTGAATAATTTATTCCACGGGTGGGTTCAACATAGGTCATACAGGTAAATAGCTCTCGCTTACTATGGGAAAAACACTGAACTTTTCATACATTTTTAATATTTTAAGTACAAGCCTAATCTTGTACAAATTTCATACTTTAATTAACACAAGTTTTATAAATGCATAATGCGTTTTTTGTCATTCGCAGAAGTTTGTACAACGTTAGGCTGACAGTACACAAAAGCTTTGAAATGAATGACCGTCCTCGATTAACTATAGAAAATCACGAATGTTGGCTGACCCCTACCACATTGTGTGGCTGTGCTCTTTGTATGTTCATGAATTTCAGCGATAAAATTTGTTGAATCTTATGGTTCAGATATCAATTAATGATCTGAGATGAAAAATTATGCTTAATTTGATTCTTCATTTTTTCACATTTTACCAGGGCCCATAAGTGCACTCGTTCTTTGCTTTAAAAAAAGTTTCTATGAATGTAAATGTTGTATTTGTTGCACTGTATTGCCATATGGCATACAATGACTGGCAACGAAATGTTTAGTTGTTCATTGATACCAGCACTTAGAAATTTTCCTTCTTTTTACCTGCACTGTGACAGTTTGACCAGAGGAGCTACAAAAACCAACATTACTCCTTCCTGGCAAATGATTTTCAAGAGCTACCATCCATCATTTGTCCATCACCAAGAACTAAATCTTATCAAAGTCTATAGATATTGTCTTACTCAGACATTCCAGTTTATATTGAACTAGGGAAAAAAGGAACAAACATGTAATCATGCTAAACTGTACATACTAATTGCCTGTACCTAATGTACTAAAGGTATAAAGCCTACCCCCTCCCCCCCCCCCCCCCCCCTTTCCCGTCTTGATATACCACATACAGAAACAGCTGTATTCCTAAGGTAGCAGAAGATTTCTAAGAAGGCTCTTTATTAAGCTTTAAGTAACATTCCTGGAATGCACTATGTAAATAATTGTAGAGTTATATTATAAGAGTATTTTGACCTTTTAAAAACTAAAACCTCTCAAATGTAAATTACTCAGAATATATTTCTTTCATATTATGTCATACTTTTTCTTTGTCATTCTGTAATACAAATAGGTTATAATATGAATTTCCATAAACTGAATTCATCGTAATCATATTTCATTAACAAGAGTAATGTTTTACTTGAGTACTTAATATTGCAAAATGACCTAGATGTCAAATTGCAAGAAAATTTCCAGTGAACTTTGATCAAGACATTTTAAATGTATTTTAGCAATATAAATAAAAACATAGGTAATTAAAGATTACCTCAAAGAATTTTATCTATAAAGTAAGGCATATCTCATCAAATTTTTTCTAGTTAGTGTGCATCCCAAGATCAATATCAATGCAAGTTTGGTTTGGGTAGGACTTACAGTTCCAAAAATAGTCCAGTCAGTTTATCATGAAACTTCAAACTCATTGCAACACAGTTTCTTTTGTTTTAAATAAACTCTAGAATGCTCAAAATAAATAAAATCTTACAAAATTGGATGACCGGAAAGCATATTATTTGGGGTTCATAAATTTTCTATGAAAATAACCATGGAAAGGGGCATAACTCTTGTCAATTTAGTAGATTTTGGTTAAAATTTTGGTGCATTTTTCTAACCTGAATAAAGAGGAAATGAATTAAACTGTGTAAAATGACATTTATAGATGCAATAAAGCCTTTTATATCCAGCAAAAAACATTTTTATAGATGTGTTTAGGCTTATTCAGAGTGTATGTTTCATTTATTTTCCCCATAATGATAAAATTTTAGGGCAGACTGTTATCAAAAATTCTGTCTCTAAATTTTTATGGATATGTGCTTTTTTATTATATTTTAGTAAATATGTACTAAATGAAATGATCTGTGCTTACTAAATCTTAGTCGAACAAAAATTTATTTTTTTTATTCTTTTTTAAATTCTGTGATCATTATATATCTATATTTAAAAAATGCTATACAGCTGAACTTCGATATCTCGAACACGGATATCCCGTTTTTTGGGGGGTCCCATCCAGTATGAAATAACAAGGTTTAACTGTGCATTTCCAAATTACCAAATAGTATGAAATTAAATTCAAAATGGCCATTTCAAATTCATATTATTTACATGAAAAAATGATCTATTAAACTGTTTCAGAAAAGTTTAAATCAGAATTAAATTTCAGGAAAAACTGAAATTTTCTTTTAATATTGCTTCAGCAAAACATTGGATGCATTTGAAGAGTTATACCCCTTTTCTATAGTAATTCCAATGGCTAATTAAATCATGCCTAAGTTATGCTTTCTGCCCATTAGATATTCTTAGATTTTTTTGCTGCAAAATTTTGTATATGTTAGATTTAATTTATAACAAAATAATTTATGTTGCAATTAGTTTGATGTTGGGCCCATATACTGGACTGGTGTCGGGTGGTTACGCTCCGATTCCGTGTTCGACCCGCGTGGTTACGACCCAAGTGGTTTCGACCTACTCTAATATATATCCCTACATGTCAATACCTGAGTACAGGGGTATACACTGTGCGGTAAACAAATGGATATCCGGTAGCTGTATATTGTATGGCTTCAGAGATGTGCGTGTCAATAGGTAGTTGTTTCCGTATGTGTAGTCAACATGCAGGTTTCCTAACATTTTTTTCTACTATCGCGGAGCATGAATGTTGATAAATTTGATTTAGTAATGAATTATATTTAAACAGTTTTCCATAAAAATTAATCAAATACTTCTTCAAATGTACCGTGATCACATATGCACTGTCTGAACAATGTACGTTTCTCCTAATTTAATTACATAAGATAATTAACACAAATATACGTGGTCAATATAAAAAAATTGTAGACGAAAAAATAAAATGTAAAACTTTTAAAAGTGTTAATTAATTTCGTTCCGAAGCAATTAATTGTTAATTAATTGCTTTGGAACGAAACCACTCGGGTCGAACATGGATTTGTGTCGAAACCACGCAGGTGGAACAAGTCATCGGAACGTAACCACCCGCATTCTACTGGACTAAAAATTTAACCTGTCCATTCATCCTGAAAATATAGGTCAGATCCAGCATCCAAAGAAAGTCTGGTAATGTGCATCCCTAGATGCATTATCCCTGCAAGTTTGGTATAGCTAGGGCTTATAGTTACTTGGGAATGGACCTGTATCAAAATCTTCAACTTGTTCATCAAATGGAAAATGTAGATCAGTTCCAGCATCCAAAGTAAGTCTGGTAATGTGATTCCTTAGATGCATCATCCTTTACGATTGGCCCAGGTAGGGCTTATTGTTACTTTGGAATGGGCTCGGTTTGAAATCTATAACCTGGTCACTTATCTGGAAAATGTAGGTCAGTTCCAACATCCGGAGCAAGCCCGATACTGTATATCCCTAGATGCATCATTCATGAATTTTAGGTCCAGGGAGGGCTTATAGTTACTTGGGAATGGATTTGCTCCAAAAACTTAAACCTGGTCACTCATCTGGAAAATGTAGGTCAGATCCAGCATCCAATGCATGTCTGTTAGTGTGCAACCTTAGATGCATCATCCATGCTAGTTTGGTCCAGGATTCCAGGTAGGCTTTATAGTACCTATGCAATGAACTTGCTGCTAAAACTTTAACTGGTATGTTAATGCCAATGCTGGGGGTATAGCAAAAGCTCATCAACTTCATCAAGGTGAGCTTAAAATCAATCAATTTTATTTCGCAAATGGTGCTTTTCGTGATGAGTTCTTTAGTATATATACAAATTTACAGTAATCTGAGTTTGAGGCCTATGGACGAAATTGCTAACCATATCATATCAATCAGTTTACACATAATATTATATAGAAATGAGTTATTTGATAGAAAAATCTCTTGCAAAAATTTGTGATTTCTTCAATGTTTCAACAATCTTAAGAATGTATGAAATAATTTGCATTTTAAAATTAAAACTTTTTTATTTTTATTTTTAATTTTTAAATTTTTTCTCTTTCAGAAATATTCCCGTACATAAGTAAACATAAAAATAATCTGAAATAAAGTGCTTTACTCCAATTCTGTCTTTTAGCGTCTCTACATACCTGAAGAGTGGCCAGTCTGGGACTAACTGGGTTGTCTCCCTCCACCTTTAAGTTCTCACTAATTGACATTAAATCCTAATGGAAAAGAAAAAATATTTTATGAAATTTAAGTTATTGGTAAAGGCAGTTTGAAATTTTGATTTCAGACTTGTTAGATTAAGCTATTTCTCATTGTTCCCTTAATTAGCTAGATAAAATGAAAACTTTGGGCTCAAGTAGGTCATAAACACAAAATTACATGATCAAAGTATATTTTAAGTGAAGTGACCTTAAAAAACCTGTAAAGTATTTCATGTAAATGAACTTTCACGAGTCAATAGTATTCCACTTTGCAAAACATAATTTCTTGACATCTTACTAATTTAAGTCATGATTTTTCATTATTGACCAGAACTTTTTTGCACCCCATAATCTCAAGAAATAAGCAAAAAAATAAAGTTTTTGTGGATGAGAACCTGTAAGTATTTTTCATTCCTCTGACGTGCTTTTTCTATATCTACAAGCTCAGTGGTTTGGAGTCTCGTTGCTCTGTTTTTGGAGTAAGCTAAACTGTAATTCAAGTGAGTCTCCCTCTTTCCTACTCTGTAAACAAAAAAAATTTAGTAAAACATATTAAAATTGTGTTATTGTAAATATATAGAACATGATAAAGAAGAGAGATAAAAAAAATGCTAACAAATGGATGGTAAAGGGGAATATCTTAAATCAGAAGGAAATGGCATTATGCACACACCCAAAATAATAATGGTCTTAAGATATGCTGTCTTATCAGATGAATAAGGTCAGAATAAGGTCAAGTATGAAAAGAGGATCAAACGATTCTTCAGCAGACATTGATCAATTTACATTGAACATATGTACTATCACCTTATAACCCTTGTGAAAAAAAAACTTTAATCAGCACACATTATTGTTTATAAACATAAGTAACAATATGTCATGTAAAAACTAGCAAAGATGATGTATAGATATATATTAAACCTATAAATAAAGACAGGTGGTAGCTAGAGATTGAGAAGCTATTGGGGAGAGCAATATCATATGTAAGGAAAAATGTCAGAGTACCCCTCCTGTCCTACCAGCAATGGAGAGGAGGCAACTTCTATTCAAGAATGGTCTTCCTAAGATTTTTACTATCATATATGATGGCAGATGCGATGTAATTTTCTCACTTAATAAATATGAAAAAGTGTTGCACTAGTTAATACGAAAAATCATTTTTAAGCAAACTTAACAAGTTTTGCCTACAAGTATTTCTTTTCTTGTGAAACTCTTCTCAAACAGACTACATACAGATAACAGTTTCTCAGTACATTATTTTGTCTCATTAACTGAGAGGTATAGGAACCTCTATCTACTCTAATCAGTACTACTGACTTATTTTTTCATTACAAAGAAGGACATGAATATGTAGGCATGTCAAATAAACACAACTTAATTTTCTAAACTCAATCTATATCCCAATATATTTACATTCGTAAAAATATTCTCTTATGTAACACTATTTCAGGAATCTTTAAATTTATTAGGTACTGTACACAGGTTCATCACATAGCCATAAATTAATGTACTAATTTCTCAGTTCTGTCATAAAGGATTCAATTTATACTGCTGAGTTTCGAAAAATAATACATTTCATGGGTTTAAGAATAATATTACAGTGCAAATATAACACTTTATTATGATGAAAACACAAATGTAAATACAGGCTTTAAGGAATTTGATCACGTAATAATCAACCCATATCTATGTCTTGATAGATGTTTAAAAGTGATACAGTATTTCTTATGCAAATGATGGAGCACTTTACAATAAAGTGATATCACAAGTGGACTTCAGTGTTCTGTATCTACACATGCTTTGATGTGAATGTTGTGAATCACTCTAGGTTCACGTCAGATCATGGTTTATTATATATTACTTCTACATTATGGCATTCACTAGGAGATGCAATACAAACAAACAAAATAATAGGCACACAGTCATCAAATGAAAAACATTTAAAGTTTACATCAATAATTTACACCCCTTCCCTCGGCTTTCTTTCTGACTTTTCAACATCCATTATTTCATCCCAAACCAACCTAATAGTCTTACATTTCCTCATGTAATCGAGACAACTGTAACTCTCTGTCTTTCCATTCAGCTATTCTTGAAGAATACAAGTTGGTAACTGGCCTCAAATCCATTTCAGAAGTGTCTTTCATCTTCTCTCAGCTTATTATAAATCACAATTTTTCCAATATTATAGGCTACTTCAAAACATGTCAGAGCATAGAAAATAAGGAATCAGTTGAAGCTGACAATCCAACAAATATGAAAAGGAAAGGTTTAGTTTACACAGATCGTAAATACGCTCTCCAAATTAATTATCCATAACCTTAAGCTGATAGCGACTGTGATACCGATACTGCGATCATAGCGTCTTTGACGATCAATCCGGAAACTAGGTTAAACTAATTTCCAAACCAAAGTCGGTTTATTGTCTGGAACCCCCCCCCCCCCCGACCAAAACAAACAAACAAATAAAAAGAAAAACAAACACCCCCCCCCCCCCCATAAAATAAATAAAAAAGAAAACAAAAACAAAACAACCATAACAAAAGAAAAGCCGGTACCCGAAAGAAAATCAAAGATCTATCAATTTCTAAACCTTGGGGGGGGGGGGGGGGGGACTAACAAAACACTAGTTATAAGTATTTCCGCGCGCAGAGAGAGAGAGAGAGAGAGAGAGAGAGAGAGAGAGAGAGAGAGAGAGAGAGAGAGAAGAACCAAAAGAACCATTTTCTTTGAGGGGCTTTCTTTATTTACTAGTATACATAAAAAATGTCAGTTTCTTTTCGTTCTTGGTGCAAAGAACTAAGCATAATCAAGGATTTCCCCCCTGGAAATGTTATACGTTTTTATATCCATCAACAAATCTGTCATCTTCGCTAGCGAAGATGCAAATCTGTTTAAATATCAGACTTCATAAAATGTATTTCCTCGTTTGATTCGTAGCTACAAGTGTAAAAAGGGGTCCAGCTTTACTCAGATCAGCTGATCATTTTTTAAATAGACTTGGTAGCCATTGTCAAATTTGGGGGAGGGGAGTCCCGAATATTTTTCCAATATAATAATACATTAAATAAATAAATAAATAAATAAATTAATTAATAAAATAAGATAACTAAAATAAAATAAAATAAATGAATAAAATAAAAACTTATAATGATAAGAAACAAATATTAAATTCATTAAAATTAATAATAAATGAATGAATAAATAAATGAATGAATGTATTATCGATCGATCGATCCATCGATAGATAGATAGATAGCATTTCCTAACTATGACGTCACAATTAGAGCACCTAGCTGTCTTGAATAGTGCTCCACGCGAACTTAGGCTTTATAACAGAAATATGATATCTCGCCGATTTTCTTTCTAAATCGCAGACATTTTATTATTATTATTATTTTTTTTTAAAAAAGCTACTACTCATAATCAAAATGAAAAAAAAATTATAGTTTTTCATGACATTTTTCCTATGCTTAATTATTTCAAATTTTCTTAAAGCTATATCAAAAATATGGTAATGTATGAATAAAATTTGGTTGTGAAAGGAATTGGAACCTACCCCCCACCCCACCCATTTTCGAGTTTGGCTATTTTCCTTTTGTTTCTGGTCTTTCAAACTTTTTTCAGGTATGTGGTCATTTTTTGTCCCCCCCCCCTTTTCAAAACTATACTACGTGTCTGTTTTCTATGAGTTTTCAGAATTTTAAAAATTAATTTGTGTTCATTACATGTAATGATAAAGAAGGTAAGTTGACATGTATGGTCCTTACTATTTCTGTTCTGAATGAACACTTCAAGGCCCTCTGAATGGGGTGGGTGCGATCGCACCCCTGTCCCCACCGGGTGACCCACCCCCTTTTTGACAAAGAGTCAGTCATCTCTCAGATATAGCAAGTTTTACATGAAAAAGACTTCCATAATTCAACAGAACTTCAAAAACTACCCATTTCTTTAAAAAAGAAAAATCTGGTTTAGGGGAGGGTATACCCCCCCCCCCCCAAAACTCCCCTGCACCCCTTTTTCCGAAAAAAAAACCCCACAAAAAACTGGTGATAGCTTAATGCGTCATTCATGTAGAAACTATGTAATGAAAAATAAAAACAGGAAAACCTCCCAAACAGTGAATATTGTAGTTAAAATTGGTTGACAGTTATTGACCCCCATAAAAATTGCCTCGCCAATACTACCCGTAATTCGGTCACAGACCTTATCAATCTGCAAATGTCATTTACATGTCGCGTGAAATATTTTTACTCTTATATAGCATAATTTGGAAGTAATTGCCACTTAATAAACAAAGAAAGAAAAGATGACAAGAATGTTAATTGCGTTATTGAAGTTTTAAGAAACAATTAACTCTTGGTAACGAACTTATTTAGGTCACCCGGTGGATTCCACTTCACGTGTGTGTACGAGGGCGTGCGATCAACCGAGGTAAGAGTTGCAGAGTATCACTTCTGTGCTGAAGGCGGAGAGAGACTCCGATGTTTTTCTTTAGGCGAATGCACTAAAGAGAGAACGTTTGTTTTCTTCTTCACAGAGCAAGTCACGGATCGTTATTAGCCAAGAGTCCTCACGGTGGGGGAAAGTTTGCACCTCTTTTGCGGAGGATGTCTGCTGCTAAGTCGCTACCCCACGGGCTGCTAATAGGATTAGTCTTTGTGTTGCTCATTGTTCAGGGAACTGTGAATGGGGAGTCTTCGGTAAGTCGTATAATTGTGCTGTAATTAAACTATTAAATTACGCAGAGTTGACAAAAATGAATGGAAATATCCTTTTCTCTGGATGTTAAAGTCAACGGACCACTTGATCTCTTTGGCTTTAAAAGCATTTAAACTTTTCATTCACAGAGTTTGCTTAGGTAAAACAAATTTGGAAAAATCCGTCGAGCCCTTAGCGACTGTGTGCATTTTGCGCATACTTCATAATTTTCGCTTAGCCAAAAGATCGCTCTTTCTCTCTTTCTGGATGTTTCTGTTTTTTGGTAACCTAAACTCTAAACAATTTTCTGTTGTTCTAAATTACCTGTCAGGTTTTTGATGATTAACACCTGGTGTCTGAAGGGGGTATTTGTTTAGGTATATTAGTAAATATTTGTATAAATATAATTACCCTCCTCTAAAAACACAAAAAATGGAAACTTTTTACTCTAAAGGTGATATGAATAAATTTTGCAACTATGATATTTTTTTTTCAGAGGCAATTAGTATTTTAGTGTAAACAGATCATAGGTCGCAAAACAGTATTGAATGCGATTGATTGTTAAACTTATTTTTTTTTCACTATTAGCAACTTTAAATGGGGAGCATAGTTAAGAGGAAGGGTAATATTTCCCAAATGTTTTAAATAAAATGTTTCCCCCCTTTCCTTAGAATAACACTACGCAGTTGATAATTAGGGCAGTATTCTTATAATGCACAGCCTAGAAAATCGAAATAATGGAAAAGGTGAAGTAAAAATTAAACCAACAGTGTAATTGGCTTAATAATGTAACATGCTGAGTTGGTGTGGTCTAGAAGTAAAAAACTGCTGGTTAAGCATCTGTTTTCTCTACATACAACTAATTTATAACCAGTGGGGATACCTGCTGTAGTAAAAGCTAAATAGAAAAATATATGTATTTCCAATATCAATAAAAACTACAAGAGTTTACCAATAAAGTTATTTATCTTGGAAGAAATTGCGTCTGGCTGAAAAACATGGAAAGTAGGAATGTATCGCTGAGCATTTAGGGGAAAGGGGCCTTGTAATTTCAGGAATAGCTTCTGTTCATGAAAAATAAAACTTCTTAGATATGTTAGATACAGTGCTTTACAGTTAAAGTTAATTGCATGTTAAATTATTTCCGAGGGAGTTTAAAAGCAAAAATAGTATTTTCATGTACAGCTTTGCAAATGTCTTAAAATCAAAGAGCAGAAAAGTTCTCAATAATTTTTCTCTATATAGTCACAGTTGATATTGGACCTTGGAATTGTATTCAGGTTCTTCCATTTCATTTGCCCATCCTCCCCCTAGTCAGAACTAGAATTCCCTTACCTTTTACTGTGTTTAATTTGTTTATAATGCTTTTTGCTTATACATGTATAAAATGCACCATGATATAGTAGACATGAATATTGGAGAAGCCAGTAACGTTTCGCAATATAGATCACAACTGATTAACTTATTTTTTTGCTTTTCGCGTTGGAAATGGAGGGACTATAAGGTTTCCACTCTCTAATGAGAATTGGCTGAGGTGAACAAACCAGTTTCATTTTCACTTAACTCAGAAGGTTTATTGTACCAGTGGGATTGTAGACAAAATGCCTACCCATTTCCCAGGCATTTTCAGATCTATGTACCATGAAATTGTTAAATGATCTGTGAATTGATGGTCAACCTATAGTGTGACCAAAGGGTTGTAAAACCAATGCGATGACCACACCACAATGCCTGGGTCCAAAGATCAATTTATAGTTGCCCACTTGCCAGGCTTAATTCTCCAATACTTGTTTTATAAATCTGTTATCTGACAATCTTATCAGGTAATTTACTTATCTTTTTGAATAAGAAGCTGATTTGATAAAGGGAGATGGAGTGAAAATTGGAGAGAATGCCAACTTGTTTGTCCTCTGGCATATGTAATATCAAGGTAGCATATATTTTAGATCAATTTTTCATAAAATATACAATTTGAGAAATGATTAAAAATTTTGATATAAGTAGGAGGATTAGGAATTTTAAGGGTATATTAATGCCAAAGTGTTGAATAAATGTATGTTGAGAAGAATCTTAAGTTAGATATGCCATAAAATTCTTGTATATCCCACACATTATATAAGAGCTTTAATTTACTGTAAAAACCACAGAGAACGGGTTTTCATATTTGTGTAAATTCTTTCCATGTTCCATTGATGCTTCAGAGTATAGGTTTGAGAAAAATTTTAAAAAGTTGAAATGGTGTACATCTATATTGATTCCGAGGAATTCCCATGAATGTACTTTGAATAGAGGGTTGGAAATAGAGGCAAATAAAATGCTCATTTGGAGACCTCTTCTGGAGCAGGTCTTTGCATCTTGAATGATGGCACTATCTTTGATGATATTGTCAGATTACATGTACATGTATACTTGAAAAAAAATCTTGTGGATTTAAATGTCATGAATATATTGCCTGTATGTTGTTGTAGATAACTTTTCATAATTTCAGTCAAGTGGATAAAAATGCCGATGTTTTTAATATTAAAGACTGGAGCCAGACAAAACAGCTATTGAATGAGTAAATAGATTAGTCATCTGGTTAAGATGCTGTGAAGATATAAAGTAATGTGGAAGCAGGTCTGACTAAGCTTTTAATTATTTTTCTGTTGACGATGGGGTAAAGAGATTGAAAAGTGCAGGAAAATGCAGAGCTAGTTCAATCCAGGTGTCTTGTGAAACATAAGCATATGCCAAAAAAATGTATGATTTGCAGGTGTGTTGCTATATTCCAGAAAAGACACTAGGCTATTAAAGTGAATTTTAGGTCAGAAAGGATAAAGAAAACCTGCATGCAATCTTTTCCTCTTCATTTATTATAAAAGATAAAAACCAAGGAAGCTATGCAAAGTTTGAGCCTGAGAACCAGTTGCAAAATATATAAACGTGATGATCGTACATGTGGTAATTTAGGGACGAAGTTTTTTTTTAAAAAAATGATGGTTCAACTGGTTTGCTAAAGTTGCATTCTGTAATTTATCTTTATGCCTTGTCCAGCTATTTACCTCATATTTCACATTGTTGTATACTTGTGTACCAATGAGGGAGAAAAATGCAGTGGATAAGTACAGGATTTGACCCTGGGCCCCCTTTAACACTATATAGTCAGGTAGCTATCTGGCCACCATTGATCAAATCTGCCTGAATTCCACAATCCCCCCTCCTTGAAGGTCTTTGATCCCCCTGAAGACACTGACCCAGGCTCTTCCCTGGCAGATCTTTTATCTATCACTTCCAGGGCATGGCACAGCACACCAGATGTAACTGAAGAGAAGAAAAAATGTGATGGACCAGATCAGGATTCAAACCTAGGCCCCATGAATCATTAGGCAGGTGCTCTACCAACTGAGCTATTTGGCCACAGGTGATTCTGAAATTCTGGTCTAGTCTGTTGCATTCTTCTCCCTTGTCTGTTACACTTGGTGCCATGCCATGTCCTGGAAATGACAGGTGAAAGACCTGCCTGGGAAGAGTCTGGGTTGGTGTTTTTTGGGGCAAAGATGTTTAAGGAGGGAGGAATGTGATGGTCCTCTCCTGTTACAATTTTATAGTGTTTCATGACTTGACCCCAAGTCATTTCAGATAGGTCAAGGTGATTGTAGCTCTTGAGCTGTATTTTCAAAGCCATGATAGATGAATTGATACTTCGCACCAAAGAGTTCAGTTTACATGATCTTGATGCAAAGTCACCTTTCTTTGGTGAACATCATTGTTTACCCATTGAAATAAAAGATGGGTACTGGTGGGTATGGGGATGGATTTTTTCCTGTAATCAATTCAATGATGACTTTCTAACTTTGTCTTAATCTTTTGTATAGGAAAAGGACTTTGAGTTTGATGATGTACAAGTTGTAGTCCAGAAGAGATCTGTAGAAAATACATTGAAAGATGATGAGGATTTTTTACAAGATGAAGGTTCAGGTGACGTGGAGGGCAGTGGAACTGGAACCCTTGTGCCTCCAACAGTACCAGGTTAGTTTTACTACATTACCTTGATGATATAGAAACTTACCACAGTACCAAGGTAGTGTAGCTACCATACCATCATAATACAGAAGCTTCCCACAAAACCAGGCTAGTGTAGCCACTACCACAGTACCAGGTATAACGATTTATCAGAGTACCATGTATAGCCACTTACTAAACTACCAGGTATAAACACTTACCACAGTAACAGATATAGCTACACAGTACATGTACGAAATATTTCCACTTATCACAATACCAGATATACATGTATCTACTTACCATATTGGAATAGTACCAGATATAGCCACTTACCAGAGTGCCAGGTATAGCCACTTACCACAGTACCAAGTATATTTATTTACCATATTACCAAGTATATCCACTTACCACAGTGCCAGGTATTATTAGTTATCCAGGTCCAATCAAGGGTGTATGGGGATTTACCCCGGGTTTTTTTCAATACACCCTGAGGCCAAAGTAATCCCTACACCCTTGATTGGACCTGGATAAAGAATTTATTTCCTATGTACCCAAATAAATTCTTTGTAAACAAGTCCAATCAACTGTGTTTCAAGCTATCGATAAGATTTACTACGTCCTACAATGCATCGTGACGTCATATTATTGCTTTTTATCATAGAGAAACTATGCATTGTGATGTCACGTTTTTTATCCCAGGCTCAAGTCGGGTGTGTGGAAATTTACACCCGACTTTGTAACCAATCAAAGCTCGTGTTACAAGCTACATAGGAAATAAAGATACTCACCTCAGGACATGTTGTGTGTATTTACTTACTGTAGACAAATCAGATCTGAGTAATACCCTTAAAAATACAGAAAAATGGAGATTCTCCCACATTTTATTGTTACTCTTTGTCATGGAAATGTCTAAAACAAGTGGTGTATTTTTAGTGCTAATGGAGCATTTGTCTTGGAATGATACTTCTTTCATATAACAATTGCATAATTGTTGCATACAGAAAAACAAGTCACTCTTTATTGGTGGCATATGTGTTTATGATGGCTTACAATACTGATATAGTGAACACAAATGCTTATACTGAAAGGTTTGTTTTGCTAGTTTATCAAGTACAAGGCTTATAGAGTCATTTATTTTTGACAAAATACTGCAATATGCAGATGCAAAAAACCTAGCGATAAACTGTATGAGATGTGTCAAATTCCAGATAAGAGAATTTGCCTCCGAGAATCTAGGATGCAAGGATTAAGGGTGATAAATCATTCACCTGTTCATATTGGCAGTATAGAAACACCAGGTTAACAGATTAACATTGTGATATTTTGACTCTTATCTTTTGATGGCTCATCAGACAGTCTACCTGGGACAGGGAATGCTCCCTGAGTCTCCGTCAGCCTCGTACTGGCCCCCTTAAGCATTGGCTTATGACCAGACCCAGCATTTGTTTATATACCTTGCAGGTTAGAAGATAAAAAGTGTACAGTTTATGAAGTTTTAGTAATCTCCTTAATGCTTCTCTTTACACAAGATAATATATGACTCCTTGACGTCCATCTGATCTTTGGGGTTGCAAAAAATTTATTGCTACTTACTATGTTGCAAGAGTAATTAACAAGATATACTTGTTTGTGTAGCCAAGCTGCACATTCGTTTTCATCACCCATGATTGTTAACTGTGTTCTGCGTCGATCAGTCTAGCAAAAAATACGGGAATATCTTGTATCTGTAGAACGAAGATGTCTGAATGTATTTTTCCATGCAGTGGCTCTATATGTGATTAAGGGCTTTGAAATGCCTTGGTTCAGGAAACTCCTTTAATCCATTAACCGTGGTACTTTGTGTAAATCTTTTTTGAAACGTAATCTAGGAAATATCTCTTACAACTGTACAATATCAAAAGTAACGTAATGAAAGATTAAATAAGATTGTAGATGAGGGTGCATCTATTAGAGAGTCACCAAGGACAAACAGCTACAAAGCAGTATTATGACTAATTGTAGTGAGAAAGTACTTAATAAATATATCACATACATACTTGCCAAGGAACCACAGATAATTTGCAGTGGTAATTAATATAAACAAATTTACATGCAGGTACAGCTGCAAGTGATAATTCTTTTAGAGGAGTTTATAAAAAAAATAGCAATAGAAATTGAATTTATATAGCCAAGAACATATAGATTAAAATTATTTATGCCATAAATGCATTTTTTTTTTTTTTTTTTTTTTTTTTGGATACAAGGTTTTATTGTAAAGTGCATTAGATAATTTATATTATCAAAATAAAATACCTAGATATGATTTTCATTAAGCCCCTAATACATGTAATTTACAATCTGTGATCATTCATTTAATAATATAATGAATTATGAAGAAACTTGAATGTGACAGAATGGCTAATGAATATTTTGAGACTCCTAGCTCTGACACAAATACCCTCCTACTAGATGACCCTCCCCACACATCATAATATAAAAGCAGGAGTAAGAGTCAGGTTAATTAATGGTCCTTCTACGGACATTTATCCTCCCTCTCTTCTCAAACAAACAAAAGCTATGATTAGCTCTGGAGTACTTCTTCAAAATAAATTTAGCAAATCCCAAATTCATAAGGGGAAAATTTGAAAGGAAACAATCTACTGTATAAATCATAAAACAATGGTGTTTTTTAATTAACAAAATGAGGTACATATAATATTACAGATGGCCTTATATGTATAAATGTTACATTTTATGAAGGTTTGCAAAGGAAAGTGCATTTTGGCTAAAGCTTGTCCACTTTCTCTAAAGAGAATATGAATATGAACTTAACTTCAGGGTCAGGTATTACACTATATAGTATTCAATCTTACACCTTCTGGTAAAAAAAAAAAAAAAAAGATCCAGCTTTCCTTTTCATATAACAGTAAAACTCAGTGATAAAAAACTTACTTAATAATGAAATCTTGGTTAGGTGACATTTCACTTGGTTTCTTACTTTGCTATGAAGAATTTCAGTTATAAGGAAGGAAAATTCGAGTTCCCAGTGACTTCTATATAACCGAGTTTTACTGTATAAAGATTTATTTACTAGATTAATAAGGTATGCATGCATGAATAATGGTTTTAAAATTACCAAAAAAATACACATTCTTTCTTTCCATCACATCATAATCCATGTAATTAAGATAAGTAATAAGCTTGATTGACACATGACAGCCTTAATTTCTATTTTCAACTTGGTAACGAGACATGCACTTGAGTATGCACAAAGAATTCTGGTTTAGCAGCCAGAGATAATTAGCTGATACTGCTGCTGAAATCAACTCTATTTAGAATCCCTCAGCAGTCAATTTCTGATAAAAACCTTTCACTTTCTGTACACATACAGAGGTTATGATAATCCACTATATTGGGGAAGACAGATTTTTTTTTTATCAGTGAAACTTGACAGGTACTAGCATTGGAGTTCAGGTTTCATAACATTTAAAGTAGTCTCCTTGTATTTCAGCAAAATAAGGACCATATTCTTCTTCAGAAACCCTGCATGATATTTGTGTTTTTTCTGATGCTAACACATTTTTGCAAGACATATGAATTTTTTTTGGGGGTGGGGAGGGGGCGTATCAGAAAATATTTATTTCTTGGGTTTTAAATGTACAGTAAATTTCTCAGTCATCATTTTAATTTGTCAAAGTTTAAGAATCATACATCCGGCATTTTTCAAGTTTCAAAATTTGTAGACCACATGCATTTAAGTATTTGAGGGCTCAAACTCGCTGCACAAATCAGCCAAGTCTGGATGCTTGGCAGTTAATAGTAAATGTCATGTAGCTCTATTCATAAACTCGATAAAATTTTGAAGTGACTTGTTGAATAAGATTTCATGAAATCCCTGTATTGTCATATGTCTAGACAATCTATTCATGAGAGAGGATTTTAAAAGAAAATATAAATTTGAGTGCAGTTTAGGTATCTGTGATCTTTAATAGATAGTCAGGTGCTATAATTGTGTCATTATATACAAATGCCTGGGGATCAGATATTAAAATAAGACACCTTTCCATTTTACACCTGTTGGTAAATTTTGGTCAGATTTCTATATAAAAAGTTGAATCTACAGTGTAGATCTGCTTTAAAAAGGAAATTTTTTAGATCGTAAAATAACTTGATCTAAATTCTTGTAATTTGTTGATTTTGGCGTAAACACTGAAAAAATAAGTGTCTGAGCATGTTGTTAATTTAAGATAAACGAAATTGAAGAATTGTTATGACTAGCAATTAGTGATAGTAGTGAGTCCTTGGGGGGGGGGGGGGGGGGGCAAAACTCCTTTCAATACATATCATTAGTGACACAGGTCTTCATGAGTTTTTGAATTTTCCTTGAAGGTATGACTGTATAATTTTCACCCAGGCAGTAGTATGTCTTTGTGAAAAGTATCATAAACTTTTGAAACTGAAATACAATACTTACTTTTCCAACTATTCATTTATTTCATTGAAATACACAGATTTGACAAACTGAACTAGGGTTCAATTTTTTTCCCAAATTTTAGAGTAGTGCCATATGGCAGTATTACTCATCAGTTGTAGTACTTGAAGACATGAACTTAGAATTTCTTTCAAATAAATCTAAACGAAAAAAGAAAAAAAGCATCTTACGTAAATATATGTCTTCATTGACATGAGGTGCTCGCTCTGTGTGAAATAACAACTTTTCTAGTGAACATTTTTATATAATTAAATTTTCTTATCATGATGGAAGCAGCAAGAACTCATCAAGATCTACAGAATGATGTCTTTTTACAATGTTTACATTTCTATATATTTTTCCTTAAGATTCTTTGCAAATTAGAATTGAACTACCATGAACTACCATGTATGAGCATGAATATCTCCATTGTGAAGTCATAATACTGTACTTGGCATCAAAACTATAGTGAAAATTGTTTTATTTCAAAAATGATAGTTGAATAACAAAAATTTGTGGCAAGTCATCAGATAAATAATGTAAATATAACTACGACTCTTCATGCTTGCATATTTATCATAATGTGCTGAAGCGTTTCATGATAAATATGCCAGCATGAAGAGCTGTGGTTCATGTCCTCATGAATTTTCAAAAATTAAATTTATTTCTCAAATAAACAATTGTTTTAGAAGGTTATTTCTCACTGTTTTAGAGGAGTAAATTTTAAATACCATGTTTGATAATTCATAAAGTTATTCTACTATAGTTCATATTTTAAAAACAAATATTTTGTTTTTGATTTCAGAATTCTTCCGAGCTGTGATAAACATTACCAGCGAGTTTTACACAGATGACCTTGGGGACCGTACATCAGTGGCTTACAGGGATTTGTCCGGTAAAGTTACCTCGGCCATAGAACTTCTGTACGAGAATGTTCCAGGACAGCAGACTATTGTGGTGCTCGAATTCAGGTACGGTACTTTACGTTTCCAGAATATTTGTCCATGCTGTCACCAAACCATGCAGGCACAAACTAAGGATCAGGTCCTAAAACTATGACAGCATCTCACCAACAAAATTTAAAAATTAACTTCTTATTGAAAGCTCTTTTTTTTTGATCAGAACATTTTTCTGATCAGTCGTATTTGAGAAATACCTACCAAACAAATTGTATAAGAAGAAATAAACTAAAATTGAAAACTTCAGTAATCTGTAAAATCGAAAGAGCAAATTTGGCTTTTGTGTATTTCAGTACTCATGTTCTTTTTTTTTTTTTTATTATGTGCATGTATTGTCAAGTATTTAGGTCTTTAATTTTAAATTTGGGAAAAAAGTTTACTTGTATTGTAAAACGAATATTTTTTTTATTCTATTTTAGCCCAGGATCATTAATGGTGACATTTGATTTGGGATCACAAGGATTTAATGATCGTTCTGTGTTATTTGATACACTTAACAATGCCCTACAGAGTGGAGTTATTTCCCCTTTCAGTGTTAGTCCAGTTGGATTTGAGTTCAGGCCCTTGCAAGGTAAGGTATACATGTGTTTCAGTCTCACTAAAGTATGAAATGTAGAAAGACACAGGTTCTTTTCTTTCACCTCAGATGTCTTTTTAGAAGGGAAAAGGATTTTTATGTTTCTTCTCCAGTGTACATTGTTGTAAAGTGTTTAATAATAGTCACATGTACTAATACAAAGTTATAACAGTATCTCAGCATTTTCTTTTGTTTTCTGTTTTGTTCTCCTTTGTTCATCTTATCTAGATAATTAAATGAGTTTTTGTGTTCAAATCTTATCTAGCTCTTATTAGTTTCTTTTTGTGTATTAAAAACCAGAGAAGCTAAATTGCTTAGCCAAATTAACCAAACTTTGCATGTTTTCTGGGATAAAGAGTACAATGAGCACTCATTCTGGTACCACTAGGGAGGTCCAACCATCCAATTTTATACTCTTGGATTACTCTGTGAAAACTGTGGTACATGTCATACACTTTATTGCATTTAAAATTTTTTTAATTACAATGAAAATTATCCATGTACATTTTAGCTCAAAATTTGCATCACAATAAAAAACACTCACAGTAGTTGTCCAATCTAATTAAAATCAGACTTCTTAGATCTGCGCCATATACGGCGCAGATCTAAGAAGTCTGATTTTAATTGGATTGAGTAGATGTTAAACCTCAAGGGTAATTATCAACCCTGCAGTTCATGTGTAAGAAAAGTTATGCTCCATGCACGTGGTAGGTGCAATAGACAGGGTATTTGACAACTAGAGTTACTTGATTAAGTAACAAGGTACTCACTTAAAAGGAAAAATGGCATTTTACCATTTAAGATTTGACTTATTTGACAGTCTTTAGTAAAGTGAAATCAGTTTTTTTTTTAATGAATGGCAGTGTGTTGCAGTGGAAATTGAGATGGCAGTCAAAATGTGGACCAAAGATTTTTTATATGTAGTGAAGGTTGAAGTTTAATCAAATCATTTTAATCTATTCCCCAGCTAGAAATTCAGAATGAAAATGCAAGTAGGACAAATGGTCTTCAACAGGAATATAGGAACAATGGTGAAGAATTTACTTTTCAGCAAAAAGAAATCTAGAAAAAAAATTTATCTTAAGAATAAAACTAAATACTGTCAAGTCAAATTGTAAAATCTTGACATTTGTTGTACCAGTACAATGAATCCAAAATCTAAATATTTATACCTTTAGGTAGGAGCAAAATGACTTAGTAGTTGTAGGTGAAGTGTTTGGTCCATGGGTCATTGGGTGAAGTTTTTTTGGTGAATTTTTTGTTTATGGATCTCTTGTTTACAGTGATTTATTAGATTTTGTTTTTCTTTAGTTATAATAAAAAAAAATATTTTGCAATTTAGACATGTTAGACCCCAAATCACATGTGATTCTTCAAGGTTTGTACAAAGTTTGGCCATCTGACTTGGTTTTTTTTTTCTGTAACAAATTTGAAAGGTGTACAACTTTTTTCCATTCAGAGAAGTGCATTTGATATTTAACAAGACATGTGCTGCAAGACATTTCGCAATAACTAATGTAATATGGCACAACATAACTTTGAAGTTTATTAGCTGTTTGGTAACTGTTTTCCACCGCAGTAGTTGGGATTATTTTTAGCTACTTTGAATGCTAACTGAATGAGGTGTCTGTCAATTCTCTCAAAACATTGGAAAAAGTGAAGCAATTTCTTCATGGTTCAGCACAATTTTTCATAATAAGAAAAAAAAATCACTTCCTGACATAACATTCCATTTTTTAAAATCATTTCAAAGAAGTTCCAAATTCGACTTTTTTAAAATCTTATGTTACTTTCAAATTGGATCTTAAACCTTTGCAATACATTGCAGGATTTTTATTTTGTTTCAGAATATAAATTAATGTATATCAAGAATTGTGGATTGTGAATTGTACATTGTGAATGTGTGCTGTTTTAAATGCATGTACATGCATTTTATTTTTTTTTTTAAAGTAAAACTGAAGTGGTTTGGATAGAGTTTAGATTAAAAAAAAAAAGTTCTCATGAACATGATATTGAATTTTATATGCCTGATATAAGCAAACTTGAAGCAATGAATAAAAAGTCAAAATATGAGTAACAGGGGTCTCTTGGTATTTTACTGTGCATGTGAATAATTTGAGATAGGTTCTTTGTTTTGAATGTAAAGATAGTTAGAATAAAAATATGGAAAATTGAATGTAACATTATATATTTCAGGTGTTAGAACTTAAAGCATTTTATGTAGGTATTTTATATTTTAAAAGACTCCATTAACTGTAGCACCTTTAGTGTCATGATAATAGTTGAAATATGAATTCCCTTATAAATATAACAGACCTAATCTGTGATTGCTCTAATTAGTCTATAACCTAGAAATGTGGTTGATTTTGAATACACTAAATAAGTACATATATACTATATGGCGTGAAGTTTTATTATTTTCATTATTATAGATGGCAGTGTTTGTCCATCTTATGTTGGAAGAGACCCAGAGCCGCTACCCAGAACTGGGGACAATAGGGCCAATTTTCTCATCAACAATATCTTTCCCTGTCGTGGCTATGTCATTGGCTGGCAGTATTATAGAATCATTCCACGTTACTCAGGCTATGTGGGAATTTGGAGACAAACGGATGACTATAAATTTACCCTCATTGGAAAAACAGAGTTGCCGGTAAGAAACACTGTTGGAAACATCACGGTGACCCTCCCGACCCCCATCCTGGCTGAAAAGGGGGACTTCATAGGTATATTCTACCCCCGAGCAGTTGAGGAGGGTGTGGTAGCTAGTGCTACTGATGAAACCCCAGGAATCTCCATTAGGGAACTCTATATAAACTACTATGCTACTGCTTATGATGAAGATTTCACTGTTGGATCAGAGTTTAACCTGGAAAAAGTCACATTTGAAGAAACCAAAGCTACTTTTGCCATCAAAGCCATTATGGATTATACTTCCATAGGTGAGAAAACTTTTTGGTGATGTATTAAACCATGCCCCTCTTGTTTTGGTTTCCCTTCAGAGTTTGTTGACCCTGGATTATTCATCAAAACAAAAAACAGAAAAGAACTTTTTACTCAAAAATTTTTCTTCATAAGCCAATTTAACTCTTTATCTAGGTGTTGAATAAATATAGTAAACAGTGCACATTAAATCTGTTCAGGTATAAGATATGAAACACAAGCTATAAAGACTTTGCTGTACATTATAGGAGCAGTTCCCAAGAAATGCCTGCCTGATCAGTTCCAGTGTTCCAATAGTGAGTGTATAGATGGCAGATACAAGTGTGATGGCCAGGACGACTGCTTTGATGGATCAGATGAGAAGAACTGTCGTATGTATATAAGAAGCACAGGAATATAATTAAAATGATAATTCACTAGAGGTCAATGTGGATTCATAATTTTTTTTACTAATGTTGAAAACTAGGATTTATGTGGCAGATGGATGGTTTTTAATTTAAATTAAGAATTTATTCATCTGGATACAGTATTTATCTTGGTGCAAATTATGCATGTTGTTTTCTATATAATTTGAAACATGAGGGAGTGGGGTTGGGGATGGGGGGAGAGGGTCTCGATGAAAACAATCAAGAGAGAAGAAGTAATGAAAGCTACAGTCACATTTACCAAATGTTCAAAGGCAGATATGCTACTGAACATGATTTCTGAGTATTAATGTCGGGCAGTCAGACAGGTTCATTAGCTACTGGTCAGATAGCTCTGTGTAGCACACCTTATCTGGATATTAGGGGACCCAGGTTCGAATTCTGGTCAGGTTCATAGCATTTAATCCCTAGCATAACCGTAACCTAGGTACATGTATATATACTGGTACTATTAAATTGCTGCTTATTATTGGTGTCATTGATGTCTGCAGGTGAAAATTTTTGAAAATATGTTGAATTTCTGTTTTGGACTATATAAGTGTAGTGTAAAGTATGTATATTTCATTCATTTTTACAAATTACAAACATGGCAGCTGGATGTTACGTACAGCAGTAGCTGACAAAATGTCATTTTTTATGCCCTCTTAAATGGAGATATAGAGGGTATTTTCTTGATCTTTATTACTTTGACTATGGTCATAGTTGTTGATTAAATATTGTAGTTAGAGACAGTGGAGATGAAGGTTTCATACCAGGTCAAGTGCACAACTGACAGGTCAAAGGTGCAGTTTTTGTCCCCAATGTTCACAAAAAGCAGGGACATTAATTTGAGTTTGTATGTCTTTCATGCTGTATGTCTGTACATGTAACACTTCAATTTTTGGATGATATCTCTAGAAATCCTTTAACTTTTGCAATGAAATGTTATATTTAACCTCCCTATGACTTAAAAAAGACCTCTACTGATTTTAAGGTCAAGGTCAAGGTTAGAAATCCATTGGTTTCCAAATTATAACTTTTGGTAACTGTAGTTCTCATCAACTTTTTCAATACAATTTTATGTCATAACTTCATATGACTTTAAGATAACCCTTGCAAATTTGAAGTCAAAAGATTAAAGGTCAAGGTCAAAAATATATATTACATAAAATGGTTTCCAGATTATAACTTAATTAAGTCCACTTTGAGGTTAAGCAATATGACATTTAAGGAGATGACTCTCTCTAACTTAGGAAAGACCTCTATTGAATTTAAAGCCAAAAGATAAAAGGTCAAAGCCAATAGTTCTTTTCTTTCTCAATCTGCATTTTTTTTTAGGTGTTCCATATACTTATCTTGTCCTTTAGGGACATTGTTTGTCTGAATTAGCTTGTTCTTTTGTTGGACTTTGTTTTTTATCTAAGACATTGTTTACTAATAGATCTTTGCTCAATCACAGTTCTTGTGAACAGATTTAAAGCGATATGAGTGGAATATAAGAATTGTTCCTATAGTATGATAAATATCATCTTCAGATCATTTGGTAAAGGTCAATATGAAAGGCTTTCATGCAGATTCAGTGTTGTATCATTAGTGAATCAGAAATTTATGCTTCTTTTCTTTGTGTATGTGAGTAATTTGAAAATATGACTAATATTGTGTAGGAGTAAGTAACAAAAAAAAAAAATACTTAATGGCCAGAACACACATGGTGTGTTATTAGGCACATCTAGTTAATTGCTTTTGACATTTTCATTTGTTGGAAGGGTATAATTTCTGTGCACCTGTCATGTTAATTTAGCCCTGCAACAAATATCATAGTAATAAAAATGAGTCAAATGTAAATATTATTGTCATAAAAATTACGAAGGAACATTTATGAGACTATTAAGAAAAAAATCCAAGATTATAGAAGAATGAATGAAAATGAAACATTTATAAGACTAGATAAAAAAAATCCCAAGTTTTCAGAAAATTAGATATACAGTACATGTACATGCATTTGTTATTTAATGAAAGGAGAGAAAATACAAATGATGAGCTTCTTTCTTAATTATCTGAAATATTTTTACGACCACCTGTTGTAGCTGTGACGGTGTGTGCCTCTGATGAGTTCAGGTGTAGTGATAATAGGCAGTGTATTCCTGCGGCCTTCCGCTGTAACCTCCAGCCAGACTGTTTAGACGGCAGCGACGAGGAGAGATGTGGTATGTGTGACCAAATCATGTCTGAGTGTCGGACGCTCTCTCAATATATACTCGAGGGTTTCAAAAGTATGATTGAGAGGTGCTCATTTTCATGTGTTTTATTCTTGAAAATAATGCATAGATTTGAAATTTTAATATAAATTTTGGGGTCTTTTTCCGACTTAAAAATATGAATTTTGGGGTCTTCTTCTGACTGAATAACAAGAATTAACTCTGGAGAAATTCTCTGTGTCATTTTTTTCCCACACTGTGTGGTATAATAGAATTTGGCATAAAGGAATGAAATGGCAAGTGATTCAGTCTGGCAAACAATCCTGTAAACAAACTTGGAATAATCAAAGCTTTGTTGTTTTCTGCTGTAGAGCCGCAGTGTAAGGCACAGGAATTTAAGTGTGATGACGGGACCTGTATCGATTCTGAGTTTAGGTGTGATGGCGTGCCTGGCGATTGTCCGGATAACTCAGATGAAGCTCGCTGTGGTACTTGTATAGATAATGATATCACTGTATATAATAAAGAAAGGAAATTGTCTAGATTAAAAACCTGTATAATTCTAAGATTGTCAAAAAGGGTTGTGACAAAATCCTTGGAGAAAGATTGATTAGAGGTTTTAATGCCTACCAACCAATGAAACCATTTCAAACCAAAAAAAAATTGTGTGTTTAATATTATCTTGTAAAATAAACAAATACAAATAAAAGATAAAAATTCATAGAAGCATTTTGAAAATCTAAGATCTTTATACTTTATTAAGATATAAAAATGATTTTAATAAGTCTTTGGGGAAAAAAGTTTTTATGCATACATTAAAGAATGAATTTCTTGTGATCATTGGATATGCCATAATATTTAATAATTGTACATAGTTACACACACATTAAGAAAATTTTGGTCTCTTATATAGTCATGTAATTTAAAAAAGGCCTATAATTGATAATTGTTTTCTTTTCATGCTTCTTGTAATGGGAGACTGTAAACATGGAAATTTATGTGTGGAATGTAATTAATTTACACTATAAACACATGATAAGAAATCTTTTGCTGAACATTCCTCAAGTACCAATATTTGTGTACATATTTTATTCAGTATTATCAATACATTATATTTGTATGTGTATAAGTGGAAATAACCCCGATGTGTATGGATTTTGCTATTAATTTGTGTAATTAACAACACATGTAAATGTCCACATTTATAGTAAATGAAGTCTTAGTACTTGAAGAAAAAAGGCCATATCAGAATACAGAGTACTAGACAAAGTATAACTTGTTTTTTTAAACAGGGGGTACATCTCAGTCCTGTCCTGAAGGCCTGTTACGATGTGATAATGGAGATTGTGTCGCAGGAAACAGATGTGACGGACTCCCAGAATGCCGGGACAACTCTGACGAGAAAAACTGTGGTAAGCTGAAGTGGAAACAACTCTTATTCCTTTTTTTATGGAGAATATTAATGGCACTACATTTTGAAATGTATGTATATTTTGGAGATGTAAGATACAAGATGTATTGCTGTTTGGGTATAAAGTTGCACTCGCAGTATATAGATTCTTATATTTGAGCTGTGTGGTTTAACTTGAAGTTGATCCATAATCCTAAGAGTAGAATTATATATGTTTCCTCTATAAATTTGGGCACTTTTTCATTAAGATACATTATTTACATAGAAACCAGCACACTCCCTCCAACATTAGCTCCAGAAATCTGCACAGAAACTGAGTTCCGATGTAACGATGGAATGTGTATGCCAAAGGACTTGATATGTGATGGAACCCCGGATTGTGACGACCAGTCAGACGAATCTCAGACATTATGTGGTGAGCTCATATACTGAGGACCTTGAGAACATTCGAGGAATGAATTGAAATTGTATTTTCACTTATTGATACTCAACCATATTGATTTTATAAAGATTTACCCAAAATCAAAGTCTTTCACTTTCTCTTTCATTGACAATAGAGCAAATTACTTATATGTTCCCTCTAGAGCATTTAATTTTGCTACTTTTTACAGGTGAATTTACAGAGCTTTTGAGATTAAAAAAAAATAGCACATGCATGTACATACACTTTAAGTACTACCATTCATGATCCCTAGTGTTTACCCATAACTGTTGAAGCTAGCATAAATTATGTAATGTTTCAATATCATTGCAAAATGTCATTTCAGGTTATTTGCCAGACATTCACCATACTGGATAGATTCATGCAGACTTTTTAATGCCAAATAGTTATGGCTAATTATTTTTATTGTTTTTTACTTAATTAACACCCAAAGTTTTATTTGGTGTAAAACTTGAAATTGTAGGAACTTCTACTGTCTGTCCTGAGGGACAGTTCCGATGTGACAATGGGGAGTGTGTGAGGACGGATGCACCCTGTAATTTTGTCCAGGACTGTACAGATGGCTCAGATGAGGCTGTCAGCACCTGTGGTAAGTGTAACACAAATAAGCAGGTATTGAGTGTTCTTCATTCAGGTTAGATATTCAGTCAAGATACCCATGAAATCTAAAGGGTAGAGTCACAAAAAAAAATGGAAGAAAGAATTAAATTACCAAATTTGAAATCTTAGTTTTACTCCCTGGTGGAAAGCAATAATGCACAGCATTCACACTATCATGCATTGAAATTGGGGATTACATCAGAATTATTTATGTTATTGTTGAGGGTTTTTATCTGAAATATCACTTCACTGGAATGCCAAGTAAAGTGGAGAAATACATTATTTTGTTTACGTATAGGTGTACGTGTTCAACTTGATATAACCAAGTCTCAACAAGTTTACAATGAAGGAGAAACTGCTGTCTTTAACTGTGTAGCTACAGGAAATGTTGGAGTCACAATAAGATGGAGGACCAAGGAGGGGGTAGGTATTTTTGGGAAAAAAATTTGTATCCTCAACAGTGGTATGCTTATAGTACCACCGACATAAGGTAAATTGAAGTTAGTCCCAAATTCAAAGTTTTTTTTTGTCCATTCTTTTTCCACAAATACAAGGCTGTCTGCTGCAAGGTTCACTCATTCTCATAAATTTTAATGAGAAACATTTAACCAATGGAATAATTATCTGATGCTATTTTGTCGAAAACCTTTGTCCATTGAAAATGATCAGTCTATCCTCTGTTTGGATGCAATTTGATTTTGGAACAATGTCAGTGTGCAAAAGTTTAACCTCTCAGGGATTGAGAGTATAACATCTTTAATCATTCCATAACTGTAAAAGAGAAACATTAGTAACTCATGTCTGTACTGCTAATAACTATATAGTGCTGTCATGACTTGACCTAGGGTAATTTCTGAGGTCAAGATCATGAGCATAGGAAGTACAAAAGGTATGTCTGGTCTATAATGATATATATAAGAAATAAGAGAAGCTAATTTTTGACATAGGTATTACTTATGACTGGATATATGTCATAACTTTAAATTGAGGTCAATTAAAGGTCAAAGGAATTGTAAAAGTTTGATGCACTATTTCAAGCATGAATTATTTAAATGTGGTATGTGGGAAAGAAAAGCATCTGGTCACCTAACATGAGGAAGTTAAAACTTAGCTTAATGATGAGTCTACTGTGTCCACAATTTATAGTTGAACTTCCATATCTTGAACATCGATATCTTGAATACCTTACCTATGTCAAAGTGATTTGGAAGTCCCAACCCCTTATTCTTTTAAGTATTTTACTCTCCACATCTCGAATCCTTGTATATCTCGAAGTTTTTTTTCAGTCCCATTAAGTTTGAGATAACATGGTTTGACTGTAGTTATATCTGTTTCTCTTGCATGTTAATGTATATTAAAACAGAATTACTTTAGTAAATTATATTTACACCCAGGCCTTACCTGCAAAAGCTGTGCTACAGAATGGAAGGCTGTCCATTCCTAATGTGACAATGAATGATGTTACCGACTACATCTGTTACACAGACACAATACAAGGGGTTGGAGAAGCTACAGTCGATCTACTTGTCATACCAGGTAAGAAAGACCTGCAGGGCTTGCCAATATGAATGCTGTGTTGGGCTATATAAAATCCTATACATAATTATGTACACTTTTTCATTTTATTTAAATTCGTGATAAATAGGTTTTTAAGATTAGTAAAAAAGCATTTGATTTGTGTGTAAAATTATTGTTAGCATATCAGAAAAGCACTATTTGCATGCAATGTAGCTGGTGGAGTTACAATTGAACTTCAGTATCTCTAACATTGATATCTTGAATATGATGGATAAGTCAAAATGATTTGGAAGTCCCAATCACATTTTCTTCAATATGTACATGTATTTTAACCTCAGTATCTTGAAGATATCTCAAAGTTTTCTCTTGATCTCATCAAGTTCGAGATATCAAGGTTTGACCGTACTTTATTTTTTTGGGTTTTGAAGATATAAATGTAGACTGTCTATATGTGTGTACAGTTTTCAACTGAATTCATTATTCCTAAGTTTGGCCATTATTCTCTGTGTACCAGTACTATTGTCCTTGCTTTGCATGCCTTCTTTGTTTTTGTGCTAGCATGTAGGGCTGACCAGTTGCGATGCAGTGATGGGACTTGTGTTGACCGAGCTTATCTCTGTGATAACTATCCCGATTGTGTAGATGGTGCTGATGAAAGAAACTGTAAGTCATTACTCCTTTGTCGATTTATTACATATCACTGTCAACTTTTGCTTTTCCGTATAATTATTTCTATCTTTAATTATTGGATTTGAATTTTAGAATTTAAAATTTCGGAATTTTAAGCAATGTTGGTGTTAGAAATTTATATATAAAGAATACTATATGGAATAGGGTATAATTATTTATCTGAAGAATCAAAGCTTGATTATTTATTTTGTATGTCAAAATTGATCGAGATGTTGAAAACATAAGCCTAGAACATTCATTATGCCACTGTCTGTTTGGAAGAAAACTGGGGAAAACAAGAGGTCAAAGTTAAGTTCTGTCAAAACAGTGGACTAGGAATATGATGTGTCAAAGCTTCCCTTTACAAACATTCAAAATTTTAACTCCCTGGGATCAGTACTGGACTACATTTTTACCCTGAAAAAGTATTAGGGATTGATTAAAAATTTAGCAGTCTTGTATTTCATGTACATGTATTAAAAAAAAGAATCTTTTACAATGCTTATTAAATTACTATTTGTCACATAAGATCATTGCAAGCTACATTTTGAGTAAATGTACCATATGGATAGTTCTAATTTTACAAAGTGAGAAATCAGAAAAAAGGAATTTACTGTTATTTTAGATGAAATATTCTTCAAGAGTGCTAACAAACTTCATAAAAAGAATTTATTTACATGTAAACTGAAGGATAGATGTACTTTTTTTTTCATGTTTGTCCATCTGTCTATCTGTGACCACATTTCTATTACAAATAAATACTAGCTATGACTTTATACTCTTTAAATAAATTTAAACTTTATCATCTTATAAAAATGTTGCCCATGAATCCGACTCGAGGTCATGAGGCATGGAAATGATACATCTCAAATTTTGTAGAGAAATTATGTCAGATTTGTTACTTAGTAACTCTTCTTTGACATAAATCTTATAGGTAACACCACCACAGACTGTCCCCAGGGTCAGTATAAATGTGATGACAGCACTTGTGCACCCCCTGGGTCTAACTGTGATAGAAAGGTTGACTGCGGAGATGGTAGCGATGAATTCCCGAGATACTGCGGTGAGTGAGAAATGGAAGATGCTGCACATTTACTTACTTAGCATTTTCAAAAGTTAATGCAAATACATGTAGAAGTCGTGGATTTTGAATTTGTGAATTTAGTGTTTTTAGCATTACTTTGAGTTAGCACACAAACAGTTTTCCCAAAGATATCAAGATGCATATGTCCCTATAGAATATTGAGCATTTCTACAGATTTCTTTAGAATTATGCATAAAGTGTATATTCAGGAATTAAAACCATTTCATCTACGAAAATAATGGAATTACAACTTTTTTACTAGCATAGTACATAAATCAAGTATTTCATAGGTAGGGAAGTTCTTCATAGGGTAAGAAGATGGAAAATTATTACCATTTGATTTGCTTCACGAAAAGACTGAGAATTTATATGTTGTTGAAACAATAGGTTGTCAGCTTGGAGAGTTTATGTGTGCTGATGGGAAGCGGTGTATATCAAAGGCCGAGGAGTGTGATGGAAGAATCAACTGTCCAGACAGATCTGATGAGCATTCCAATTGTAGTATGTAGATTATTTATCCATCTACGTATAGAAAGAATCCAACTCCATTTTAATAGATATAGAATCTCTTTACCATAAAAGCTCAGATACTGTATCATTTGATAGGTCTCCTTATAAAGATTATATATCACTGTGCCTGTGTCATGATATTAGATTAACTTTCTTTTCATAACTTTTCATTCTGAAATTCTTTTATCACAAACTTTAAACTATGTAATGTTTCTTGTTTAACCAACTTCCATGAAATTGCAATTATAACATCTTAGGATAAAAGAATTGTGAGAGTAGTGTATTAAACTCCAGTCGAAGTTCATTATCTCGAACACTGATATCTCCAATACCAGGGATACGTCGAAGTGCATTGGCAGTCCCAACTACTTTTTTATGTTTTTTACCCTCGTTTTCTTTAATCCTTGGATATTTTGAAGCTTTAAGTTGGTTCCCACAAGTTACAGATAACCAGGTTTGGCTGTTACATAATCACTAAGTAATAATTGATTTGATATTGCAGCTGTAGCCTGCCGAGCGGACGAATTCACCTGTCAAAGTGGACAATGTATTGACCGGGCTCGGCTGTGTGATGGGTATCCAGACTGTAATGACCGGTCAGATGAAGAAGATAGAGCTTGTCGTAAGTTTCAGTCCAACATTGTTGTAAATTTCAGTCCGAAATTGTTGTGAATTTCAAAGATTGTTTTAAATTTTGCAAAAATTAGTTTTATCTTAATTGACATCTGATGAAGGCAAATAAAATTTAGATCTTCTTTGACATAGATATTTGATTAAAAATATTTTGGCAAGGACATTTTCAAGTAGATTATATCTGTGAAAAAAAAATTAAGGAGAAATTACTTATTTTTTTTCTTTTTGTTACCGCTGCAAAGAGTGCTTTGGATTTCAGTTAACTAGGTAGTAATTGTTGTAAGTATGTAAATAAATCTAAATTGAAAAATATTTTGGGATTAGGAACTGTCTGAATTTGTCCACTTGTAACTTGTTAGAAAACATTAATTGATATCAAAATGTATCGCTCAATCATATGTATCTCATTTTCAATCTTGAACTTACTTGAGTTTTCTCTAAAGTGATATTGAAATTAAATTTTGATATTATTAAAAGGATATGCATATTACAGTATATACATGCAGTTAAGGAAATTCAAATAGAGTTTGACTTTTGGGCCTCCTATACATTGTATCATATTATCTTCTTTTCTTTATTTTAGCACATATTTATTGAAAATTGAATGTTGTTTTACACACTTATATTATTTTAAGCTCCAGTTAATTGTATCTCGGTTTTTGATCATTGTTTGTGTGTAACTCCTATCTAGGTAAATGTGACAGTGGTTCCCAGTTTACTTGTCGTTTTGAACATCAGTGTGTTAATGTCTCGATGGTTTGTGATGGGTTTGCCGACTGTGTAGATAAGTCGGATGAGATGAATTGCTGTAAGTGTCTGCCTGTCCTGAGTCATGTCACACCAATAAAGTTGTACTTTCACTTTCAGTTTGAGTTTTAATTTTTTAATTAACTTTATATTGCTAGATAAATAATGGCATGTTGTTCATTTGTTTTCTGAGAGTCAGTTTTTCTGTGCTAGTATTTTTAGTTTTCATTACCCAACTTATGTGTTATAATGAGCAAAACCTAAGAAGTACAAGTATAAATATTGTATGCTACTGGCACAAAGATTAGAAAATACTCATTTTTAGCTCTACTGGTCAGAAACCAGAAGAGCTTATGCATTAGTAAGGTGTCTGTTATCTATCTGTCCATCTGTAAACAATTTTTCAAAATGCTACTCCTCCTACAGTTTTGGTCCAATTTCAGTAAGACTAGGTACACAAGTAGACTATAGTAAAAATACATAATTCTCTTTATTGGTTTTTGATTTTGACAAACATGTTGCCATGGTTACTAAAAATAGAAATTTCTTTGAAATTCTTTCAAAATGCTACGCCTCCTACAGTGTTGGTCCAGTTCAATAAGACTTGGTACAGAAGTAGACTATAAGACTATACTTAAGGAATAACTGTCTAGTTAGTAGAGTATGCCAGGGCATCAACGATAGTTGGAAACGTGGGATAATTTGCATAACGGGCGAAGCCCGTTGTGCATAAATTATCCCATGTTTCCAACTATCGTTGATGTCCCTGGTATACTCTACTAACTAGACAGTGATTCCTTATATTTCCATTTCATTTTGAAATAAAATTGTAAATTTAGATTTTAAAAATGTTGACTAATAGATTTAAATTACATAAGGCCTCACATGTCAATTTCAATAGTCCCCACCCACTGACGTCAAACACAAAGACAGCCGCACGAGAATTACATGCATATTAGGCCTCCTTAGAGTCAGACACAAAGACAGCCGCACGAGAATTACATGCATATTAGGCCTTCTTAGCTACTGACCTTTCGCTTGGCAAAATTTGCATTCCGTTAGAATGATCAAGAAATCAACTCTCCTAACTTTCAAAGAGTTATCACAGAGAAACAAATAGAAATGGAAATATTAAGATATATAATGCTGATTATCGTTTTGTGGTATTGACGAGCAGTGTTGCCATGGTTACTAAAAATAAATTTCTTTGAAACCCTTTCAAAACCCTACTCCATTTATAGTTTTAGCCAATTTCAATTAGACTTTGTACACAAGTAGACCATACTTAGATACATAATGTGTATCTGTTTTTGATTTCGACAAATGGTCTTGCCATGGTTACTAAAAGTATACACATGTAGACTAAATTAAGATACATCTCTATTATGTGCATGCACCAGTAGAGCTAGTCTCGTCAGAGACTTCTGGTTGTCCTTCGTAACTGTTGCTTATTTGAATTCACTTTGTTACTCATACGTGAGCATCAATCTGAGAAACTTTCCATAAAAAATACAAAGCTTTTACTTGGGAGAAATGGGGGTGTATTTAGGGTTTGTTTATACATGTACTGAAGTAGAGTTGGTACTGTGTGATCTTAGCTTAAGCTTTAAAGTTGGCTGAATTTGTCTTGCTGTGTTAGTGTGTTCATTGCATTTCTGTCTGTCTTGTTCAAGTTTAGCATGTGATATCATAGGTTTTCTACCAAGCAGTATCAATTTATTTTCCTCAAAGTAAAAGCATGCATTTAGAGATGAGTCAATCTCAACATTTTGTTTTTTACATCTGTATTTATAGACATTTGTCATGTTTCTCTGTGTGTAATACAAAAAAAAAATTCTTTGCTCCTCTTAGGCCTTTTGTGAAATCACTAATTTTCATGGGTTTTTTTAAATTTCTGTTGATTTCAAGGTATGAAGAGACCCACAAATTCATGTTCTCCACGAAAATGTTGAAATGTCAAACTAGAGAAACATGTTTTGTTTTCAAATCACCACAAACCAAATATTTTCCCCCAACCAGGAAAATCTGGCCCCATGAAAATAAACAATATTACAGTATATGCTGAATCATTCAGTGTTGATCTTTATACATGTGTACATTTTGTACAATGTTTCTATATATGTGGGTACTATAATGAGTGACATTGTTTATTACAGCCTGTAGTAAGTCCACAGAATTTACATGTGCAAGTGGACAGTGTATAGACATTAGGAGACGATGTGATAGGATCAGAGACTGCTTTGATGGCTCTGATGAACGAGATTGTCGTAAGTTCTCTGTCAATTGTATAAAACATGATGAATATTTGCTTGAAAGGGGGGGGGGGAGATAAAATTATGACAGGTTTTTAAGAAAAAGGAGAAGGTTTGATGATGTAGTTTGAATGTATGTCAGATTTCTATTACTGCTATTCATGGGAAAATGATGAACACGCTAATAGCATGTTTCCCCCAAGATGTCTCTTTAAAATGCAAGTTCGGGTAAATCTCAAATTGGCAACAGTGGGCTTATGGTCTTTTGTACTAGATTGTAAATCAGCTCAATTTTTCAGACAGATTAAAAGCTGTTCTTTTGAGAATCTTTTTATGGACTTTGCTGAATATATTGATTACAATTTTAGCTTGTCGTGCTGATGAATTCAAATGTTTTTCGGATGGGAAATGTGTACTGCGATCTGACAGATGTAATGGGCGGAGAGATTGTCAAGATGGCAGTGATGAAACTGACTGTCGTAAGTATTAAACATATTTTTGTCTTCATTTGCACTATTTTTATTTTAAAGTATTTTTAGAGGATGCAGACAGATGATCACCATTTCATTATGTAAATTAAATGAATAAAAAGTTTACATTTGTTAGTGTACCTTTACCTTGAACCCCCCTTGTAAACTCTTCATCCAAAAGAGCTTGTATGGAAAATAATATGAAAAAAGCAGTTTGCAAGGATCATTGTTAAAAATGATCATAATTAAGTACATTTACCAGTATTAATAGTTGTGTGATTGTTAATATTAATGCTTTTTTGCACCTATAGTTTGTCATATCTACACATAATTCACACTTCATGTTTATTAAATCCTCACAGTGTACAACATGTAACTAATTGTTTTCATGTAAATCATAATGAACCTGTGTCATGTTAAATGTGTCCATGTGTTTTGTGTCTGTAAGAAGAGGAGCGCTGTACCCCCTTCGAGTTTCAGTGTACAGTAGGGGGCTGTGTGGAGGCTATCAAGCGCTGTGACGGTTTTTTTGACTGTCCTGATGGCTCTGATGAAATTCTGTGTAACTGTGAGTAAGATGTCTTGAGTAGGTTTGACTCTGCTGTTCTGTTCTATGTGTATGTCTGCTCTAAGACAGAATCTGGGTCAGTGTGACCTAGATTAATTGTCTTACCTAGATCTGTCTCTTCTAGGTTCCTCAGTTAGTTAAATTTGATTGTAAATTGTGTATGAGTAAGAAATGGTCATGTGTGTGTGTTTTGTTTTGTTTTATTTTAATGTGAACTGCCTCTCTGTCAATTTTTTTGTTATGTGTTAAAGCCCCTTTCACATACAATTTATTGTAGTAAATTTAGAGTGGCTATGAGAGAAAAATAAATGGTTGTTGTTTCAAAAGAGGAAATTGTATGCTGCCTTCACATTTAAAATACATGTTGTGAGACCCTTAATGGAAAATACTGTATGTCAAGATTATTTGAAGTTAAATATTTAAATGTTCCCATGATAGTCGTGTGATTCTATCCTCAATGATCGTCACAAGAAAAAATTCTATGACAAGGATCCCTGACATTTTTTCATAGTTAGAATCCTAGATTTGTGTATTACACACCATTATGACTGTCCTAGGAACTATACCCATTTTCTGTTGTAGAGATGTTGTAGACTTGTTGTTGGACATATGTGAAAGGGGCTTAAAGGACTATATGTGGGAAGGCTAAATTGATATGCTATTTTGATGTAAGGATATTGGCATAAATTTCAAAAAATAGAAGTCAAATGCACAAAACCGTGAAGAAATCTTGCTCAGAATTTATTTACTAGGTATTTTTAAATTTTGTAAAATAAAAACAAGTGTGTGTTGGCATGCACTTTGTGTTGCCAGTCAAATTAGTTAACGAGAATTTTTTTTACAGGGATGTGCAGGGCATGCATTGTTGCATATAGTCCATTTGGGTTGACTTCAGTCTCTGAGATACCATTCATAAGTTTTAGTGTCTGTTGATTAACACAGCAAATTCTAAACTTTGTAAATTGGTTGTAGCATGTCTGTCTGTCTCTGTGTGTGAACTCTCTTTCTCTCTACACCTTGTTTCTTTTTTTTACTAGTGACTGAATTCTTGTAAAGGATCAGAGGAGGGTTGGAGATTTTGAAGGAGGCATCTTAATTGTCAGATTCATTGAAAAATAGAAACGATTTCTGATGATTTTCCGTATAATTGTGGTAGAAATAAAAAGTGCAGTAAAACATGCTTATAAAGAAGTGCCAGGGATGGACAACTTTGCCTCATTTTAAATATAATTTAAATCTCCGTGAAATTCACAATTTACTGTACAATTTATTTTAAAGCCACAGAGAATGAAAATCACTTGACTGTAACTGTGTCAATTCATTATAAGCGTGTTCACTATAAACGTTTTACTGTGCATGATATAATTCTATTCACTTCAGTAATAGACATAAATGACAAAATGACCAAGAGGATGACTGAAAAGATATACATGTACATTCAAATATTATGCAATTACTAGAGATACTTAATTTATTTACTTTTATTAGAATATTACTTATCTCTTTTAAGTAGTTTATTAGCACATAATTTTAGTGTTTTGATGAATTGTGTATTATTAAAAAAGCATGTTTATTTATGGAGTACGTGTATTTGCACTCAGTTAATTAACACTATAGTTGCATATAATTTACTGATTTTATTTTTAAAGTAAGCTTCACTGCAATTTGTCTTAATTAAAGTTTGACATTTTTTTTCATACATTTCAACATCACAATTTCATAATGGCTTCTTATTTAAATTAATTTGGCCTAAAAAAAATATCAATTCAGTTTAAGCTTTAGTCAAATCACTCCTTTAGCATTATCATGCAAAGTAAAATTTAACTGCTTTTTATTTAACTGATGATACTGTATTTAGCCAAACACTTAGTTTATCATACTAAAGCTACAGTTTCAATTTTATTATCCTTCTTCAATTAAAATTCCATTTTGAGCCTCATTTATTGATATCAGGTGTGTAATTTCCTATCAGATATCATGGTTTACAAATGGTGACCTCTGCTTGAAATGAACCACCATTTAGGCAGAAGACATATTATACATGTATATTCCTTTTTATATGCATGACAGGTTGATATTTAAAATTTTTTCATATTTTCAAAAAGAGTAGCTTCAAAGGTTGAATACAGATCGACAGTTTATAACCAAAAAAAAAAAATGGTCTGGATTGTAAAAACATTGTAATCAACATATAGACTGTGACGTTATTGTTTATTTTCTCATTGGAAAGGTCTTCAGTGTAATAATTTCATTGCAGTGGTATAGTGACCTGATATGGAAAATTACTGCGTGAGAAAAAGAAAATATGTATCAGGACTTGGCTTTAACATGCACAATACATGTACAGGCTTTCTTTTCTTACCCAGTATATTTCCAAACCAGGCTTCTAACTAGATGCATATATAATAATATTTTATACTAATTTGTCTACAGCCCCCACTCCTGCTCCAACCACAGAACTGCCTGTGATTGTCCGAGTGGCCCCCTCCAGCCTGAGACTTAGGGAGGGACAACAGGCCTCATTCCAATGCCAGGCCAGTAGATCAGTCCCACTGCGCTGGAGTCGACGCAGCAATATTGGGGTACTTATTGTACTGTTCTATGGTCATTGTTTTATGGCTGTCAAATAATTTGGCTTTGGCCAGTGTTGTTCGTCTGTCTTCTGTCAGTGTTTCCTCTTTGGCATGGCATTTAGGATTAAAATATCTGATAAAATATGACCTTGACCTCATATCTCTTAATTTAAATTTCAGTTTTTTTGCTATAAAACTCTAGAGAATAATTTTATGTGTCTTTGAATGAAGGCAACTTGGCAGTAGTTATTTAAAACAATATGAGCTGTGTTTTTGACAATTTGCTATAAAAATGGGCTATTACGTGACTGTATGATTCAGCATGTAACTTAAAATTTTTATGATCAGTATTAAAGACTAGTCTAAGCATTCAATTTTATCAGAGAAAAAATTCTGTACTTTAGAATGTTATTTTATATAACAAATTATTTTAATATAATAAGAAATAATATTATTTGCTTCAATCAGAGCTTTTAAAAAGTTTTTCCAACACAAATGTGAATGACAGAAATTTATAAACCTTCATTTTTTTCTGATATTAAAGTAGTTCGTAACATTTTTACAGCAAAAATTTTGGATACAGTTCATATTCCATTAAAAACTGTAAATATGCCTTTGTAACACTTTGTATTTCTATGTCACTCAACTAAAGCTCAGTTGGTTTCCATGTTGTATGTACAAATTTAAAATCGATGCTTATATTAAAAATTCTGCAAAATATTCCAAGTTTTGGCACATGAAAAATGTGTAGTGAAAAGTATATGCAGTATTTTCATATTAATATGGAATGGGATAGAAAGGCATTATTACATCTTGACTTCTTTTCTTTCCTGCAGTCTCTGCCTTTTCAAGCCAGAGTAGAAAACAATATTCTAATAATTCCACAAGTTCGGTCTGAAGACTCAGGATCTTATGTGTGTGCTGTGGTAGGACAGGAACAAAGATACTATGCCATTGCTTCACTGGATGTACAGTCCTGTAAGTTCTCTTACTTCACTAAATGTACACTCTAACTTATAAGTTCTCTGATTACTCTTGATGTGTAGTCTTGTAAGCTCTCTGATTACACAAGATATACAATCCTGTAAGTTAACTGATTACACTAGATGTGGTAGTCTTGTAAGTTCTCTGATTACACTAAATGCTTGTTTACCATGAAGATTAGGATCACTTAACCATGTCAATTTATGCATCTTGATTGGATGGTGCATCTCAACCCAAAAGGTCACTATGACTTCATTGTGCAGTCAAATATGTTTATTTTAATTTATAATGCTTTCTGGATGATATGCACTAACACAGTTTCATCAAAGTTTCTCAGTTTTTATGCCCCGCCATGAATATGGCCGGGGCATATAGTGTTTGTCATGTCCGTCTTCCGTCCTTCCGTCCTTCCGTCCTTCTGTCCTTCCGTCTGTCCTTCCGTCACACTTTGCGTTTAGCTCTGTTCAAAGCTCAGTTTCAAAGAAACTATCCAAGATATTTTTATCAAACTTCATATGCTGATAGATATTGATGAGAGCTATGCAACTGCATCAACATTTTTTGACCTTGACCTTTCCTTTGACCTTGATCTCACTTTTCTTAAATAAGTGTTTAGCTCAGTTTTAAAGATATCATTCAAGATAGTGTAATCAAACTTCATATGTTGATACATACTGATGTAAACTATTCAACTGCATCAACATTTTTTGACCTTGACCTTTCTTTTGACCTTGACCTCACTTTTCCTAAATTAGTATTTAGCTCAGTTTTAAAGATACCATTCAAGATAGTGTAATCAAACTTCATATGTTGATACATACTGATGTAAGCTATTCAACTGCATCAACATTTTTGACCTTGACCTTTCTTTTGACCTTGACCTCACTTTTCTTAAATTAGTGTCAAACTTCATATGCTGATGCATACTGATGAGAGCTATTCAACTGCATCAATATTTTTGACCTTGACCTTTCCTTTGACCTTGACCTCACTTTTCTTAAATAAGTGTTTAGCTCAGTTTTACCATTCAAGATAGTGTTATCAAACTGCATATGCTGATACATACTGATGAGAGCTATTCAACTGCAGCATCATTTTTTGACCTTGACCTTTTTCTTTGACCTTGACCTCACTTTTCTTAAATTAGTGTCAAACTGCATATGCTGATACATACTGATGAAAGCTATTCAACTGCATCAATATTTTTTGACCTTGACCTTTCCTTTGACCTTGACCTCACTTTTCTTAAATTATTTTTTAGCTCAGTTTTAAAGAAACCATTCCTAATATTTTTATCAAACTTCATATGCTAATACATACTGATGTAACATTTTCAACTGCATCAACAATTTTTGTCCTTGACCTTTCCTTTCACCTTGACCTCACTTTTCTTAAATTAGTGTCAAACTTTATATGCTGATACATACTGATGTAAGCTATTCAACTGCATCAATATTTTTTCACCTTGACCTTTCCTTTGACCTTGACCTCACTTTTCTCAATTTGTGTTAAAATGTTGTGTTACTAATATACACTCGGCGGGGCATTCATGTCCTATGGACATATTTCTAGTTTGTTGTTTTTTTTTTTTGGAGGGGGGGGGGGGGGGGGGGCATTGCTGTTACTTGCATTTTTACTATGGAATAATTTAAACTGTACATAAACCAGACAATATATTCTTAATTTAAAGTGGGTAGAGATTTTGCAAGTCATCTACAATATTATTCATGTACACATAGATACATGTAAAATGTGTAATTATAACTGAAATGAGCTTATAATTTAACATGATGTTTGTTTCCTTTCACAGTACCAACTACTACTGTAGCACCACAGCGACCCCTTATCATCACAATTTCACCCCCCAGTTTGAGACTGAGGGAGGGGCGACAGGCACAGTTCCAGTGTCAGGCCACCAGATCTGTTCCTCTTCGCTGGACCAGACGCAGCAGCAATGGGGTACTGATCCTGTATATTATTCAGTTATTGTAGTTCTGACAAAGTGAAAGCATATCTCATTTTCATTGAATTCAAGAATTTATAATTTTGACCTAAAGTAAGGATACTGAGTACTGGGTATTTTGTTTTGACTGAGTAGAAAGATATCAAGCTTTGACTGAATTTAAGTTTATGTTGTTCTAGCTGGTGTATTTTTAGCTCTTCTGAGCCAAAGGCTCAAAGAGCTAATGCTATGGCTATATGTGCGGTGTACAGTGTGCATAAAGTTTTAAGAATATGGGCCATAACTCAAGAACCCCTCGGCCAATTATTGTCAAATTTGTCACAGGGTATCCTTGGCCCAAGAACTCCAGTTTATACTAAAACTAGGGTTGTGACCCTTAGACAAGGGGAGATAATTAGGAAAATAGAAGCAAAACTACTGATTGCTAAAAAATCTTCTTCTCAAGAACCACTTGGCAGATTATCACCAAACTTACACAAAAGGATGAGGATATGTTGTAGATTAAAAATTGTTCAAGGCATCACCCTGGGGCAAAGGGCGTGGTCTCAAGGTCACTTCAAAGTTGACCAAAAATTACATTTTATTAAAATGTTGATATTTTGTTTACTATAAGGACTAGGATCATCAAATCTTGTCAGTTGATGCATCTAAGGACCTCATATCATGTTGACTCAAAAGTAGGTCACGGTGACCTACTTTTTAAATTTTGCTGCCATTCTTTTTCAAAATGATTTAGAGGCATATTTTGAACAATTTAAGGCCTATGATCATCAAACTTTGTCAGTTGATGTATCTTGGGTCCTCGGAGTACATCGACTAAAAAGAAGGTCATCTTGACCTACTTTTTGAATTTTTTGGCTAATCTTTTTCAAAACAATTAAGGTCATGAATTCGAATACTGAGAGGTGTAGAGTCATGAAATCTTGTAAGGTGATGCATCTTGGGGCCATAAAACATATGTATTAAAAAGTAGGTCACAGTGACCTACTTTATGAACTTTGCAGGCATTTGCTTTCAAAGCGTTTTAGAGGCATAATTTGGACATTTTAAGGCCTATGATCATAAAACGTTGTAAGTTGATGCATATTGGGTCCTCAAAAAACGTCAACTGAAAAGTAGGTCACCGTAACCTACTTTTCAATTTATATGACTATAATTAAATATTTCGAATACTATTTGGCTTAGAATCATCAAAATTTGTCAGTTGATGCATCTTGGGTCCTTGGAGTAGGTAGACTGAAAAGCAGGTCACCGTGACCTACTTTTCAATTTATATGACTATAATTAAATATTTCTGGTACTAATTGGCTAAGAATCATCAAACTTTGTCAGTTGATGCATCTTGGGTCCTTGGAGTATGACAACTGAAAAGTAGGTCACCCTGACCTACTTTCGAAATTTTATGGCTGTATTTAATATTTTGGGTACTATTTGGCTTAGAATCATCAAAATTTGTCAGTTGATATATCTTGGGTCCTCGGAGTAGGTTGACTGAAAAGCAGGTCATCGTGACCTACTTTTCAATTTATATGACTATAATTAAATATTTCGAGTACTATTTGGCTTAGAATCATCAAAATTTGTCAGTTGATGCATCTTGGGTCTTCGGAGTATGTCAACTGAAAAGTAGGACACCAGACCTACTTTTGAAAATTTATGGCTTTAATTAAATATTTCAGGTACTAATTGGCTTAGAATCATCAAACTTTGTCAGTTGATGCATCTTGAGTCCTTGGAGTACGACAACTGAAAAGTAGGTCACCGTGACCTACTTTTGAAATTTTATGGTTATAATTTTAAAAATATTTTAGGTATTAATTGGCTTAGAATCATGTTGGGTTTTCAGAGTGTTTCATCTAAAATGTAGGTCATGATGACCTACCTTTTGAATTTCAAGGCTTTATCTAAATATACAGGATACTTAGAGGCTTCAAATAGAAGTGATAGGTTGTACAGTTTATCAGAAGAGTGATTCAAGGCCCTTTGGCCTCTTATTATTTCATGTGTGTGTACTTGTATGCATTTTATTTCTTTATTTTATCTAAATCAGACAGCCCTACCTTTCCGAGCCTCAGTAGAGAACAACATACTCACTATTCCAGAGCTTCAGTTATCAGACTCTGGATCTTACATGTGTTCCGTGGTAGGGCAGGAACAGAGATACTTTGCTATTGCTACACTAGATGTACAGTCATGTAAGTTTTTCCTGTACACTATACGTACAGTCATGTAAGTTTTCTCTGTACACTACATGTACAGTCATGTAAGTTTTTTTGTGTACACTAGATGTACAGTCATGTAAGTTTTTTTGTGTACACTAGGTGTACAGTCATGTAAGTTTTCTCTGTACTCTAGATTACATTCATGCAAGTTTTCTTGGTACACTAGATGTACAGTCATGTAAGTTTTCTCTGTACACTAGATGAACAGTCATGTAAGTTTTGTCTGTACACTAGATGTACAACCATGTAAGTTTTCTTGGTACACTAGACATACAACCCCATGTATTTTATCTTGTACCATGTACTGATAAATATATTTGGAAAGCTTGGTCATATTCAATTATATATACTTTTATAAAGGATAAGGATACAACAATTTAAATACATTTTGTTGACAAACTTTTTCTGTATGTAGTGGTTCCCCCTACTCTCCCTCCCACGGGAATCTGTCGCCCCGGGGAGGCTGTGTGTCAGAACCTACAGTGTATCAATGCGGACTACCGGTGTGACGGGGACCAGGACTGTGAAGACGGCTCAGATGAAGATCCAAGCATTTGTAACTGTGAGTATCAAGAAAAAAATGAGGACAAAATAAACAAAAAATGTTATCGTGAATATCAAGCAATAGCTAGAGGGCAAAATAAACAAAAAATAAAAATAATTACTAACCCATTTCAATCCTTTGAACTTATTGTGATGGTATGTTTTTAATTGTTTGTCAAAAGCCATTAGTCCTGACAAGATTTTGTACTGTGTGCTTTATTTATATAAAATTTAAAATACATTTACTTCTTCATAAGTTACTTTGTAATTGTTTTAGATTCATATGTTTATCAAATGAATTTAATGAATTTGACGTGCATGTACCGAGTTGATGTTGATATATATCATGTTTTGAATAGATAATTTATATTTATACCTATTCTTAAATATTATGGACTTGCATGTTTATTTACAGTCGAGAAGTTGTGTGAACCAAATGAATTCAAGTGTTCCAATGGAAGATGTGCTATGAAGATCTGGCGTTGTGATGGAGATAATGATTGTGGAGATGATTCCGATGAACAGAATTGCCGTAAGTTCTGAACGTACACATCATAGGCCCATCTACTGTGGAATCATTTTAATTCATTGGGGTCAACGTTCGTGGGCAAGCAAAATTTTACTTGTTCGTGGGGATGAAATTTTGTGGGATGCTCGTTTATACGGTAGATTCAATGAATCAATATGTTTACAAAATAAACGTTTGTGGGGGTGTAAATTCGTGGGTAAGGGATATATATAAATTCCACGAGCATTGGTTCCCCTCCTACAATTATGATTCCACAGTATACACTGCACACTAAAGAGTTCTAATCATATACATTGTAGTATTTTTATATAGTTAGAGTTATCTGCCCTTAGATCGAACATGCATTTAATATAAATTGGGATCTACAGTCCTTTACTCAATCTGTAATCAATTCAAGCACACTTAACATTTTGTTAGGCCAAGATAAATTAATTGAACACTCAATTTGCATTTCCCCATGTTAATAAATGACTCCAAGATAAGCTCTGTTTGTGTTTTATATCAGCCACCCGACGTCCCGGAGACCCGTGTGATTCTAAGGAGTACCAGTGTACATCCGGGGACCAGTGTGTGCCAGCCTCGTATCAGTGTGATGGAGAAATTGACTGTCAGGACAGATCAGATGAGATTGGCTGTGGTAAGGATAATTTCATTACCACAATGTCAATAAATGCTAAATAAGAGATAAAAAAATTTCACATGTATTTGAAACAATATTTATATTGTTGTTTTTTTTTTGTTTTTTGTTTTGATAGATGTATTCTAAAGAATTTTTTGTCATTTGAATGAATTTATTTGTTTTCTTTCATGTGTTTTAAAGAATTTTATAGCGATTGAATTTTTCCATTGATATCTTTTAGCTGCACCCACTATAAATGTTGCTCCTCCCCCCAATATCGAGGTAGAAGTGGGTGGCTATTTCACCATTATTTGTGAGGCTGTGGGTGTCCCCACCCCACTGATTGTGTGGAGATTAAACTGGGGGAACATTCCAACAGGGGACAGGATATATGTCTCCAGTGTCAATGGACGGGGTAACCTCACAATCACAGACGCCAGAATAGAGGATTCTGGGGCCTACACTTGTGAAGCCATTAACGTCAGAGGAAGCGTATTTGCATCTCCTGATGCAATCATTATTGTAAGACGTAAGTACCGGTGTAGACTATTTTGTTAGGTAGTGTCATTTTTGGTGGGCTTTTCTACATTAACAATTAATATTCTCTATGTATCTTAGCAAGGTGGTACTTTAAGCTTGAAAATTGGTGAAAATTGAATAACACAGTGATATAGAAAAGTTTTTTTGTGCAGATATAAGTATTTAATAAATTGACTTTATGACCATATCATTGAAAAACAGCAAAGCATAATACTCTGCTTACATACTTTTCCAAGAGAGAGGTCAGAAAAAGAGTTCATTGTAGGTAAAGAGTATGTCATGACATTTTCTTTCAGAGTTTGTTGTGGTTGGTGAGAAAAAGGTCACCGACCTTTCTCGCCAAGAGTACCAAGGTAATGTGGGGATGGGCTCATCTGGGTGAGGAGAATATGGCTGCCATACATGCTTTAAAGTTTCAGTCTTTTTGTTTGGGTTATTGTAAGGTTTTGTGTTGAAAGTTTTGAGAAAAAAATCTGTGCTCTGACAGGATTGGCTATATTTTTTAATAAAGGGTATCTTGTATTCATTTTATTGGAGAGATAGATTTGTTTATTCACTATTTCTACGCAGTTGGTATTTTCATATGCACTGTATAGTGGTTGGTTATGGTTGGAGATGATCTTAGGGAAATGATGCTGTTTAATATTAAGGTATTAATGAATATGTCTCTCTCCAATCATATTTACACAGGACAATAGAATGGCATGATTAACTGGTGTATATGATCATGTATTCTTCTCAAAGGTGCAATTATAATATTATTAGAAATTTAATAATGGAAGGCCAAAAAAATCCTACATTTTTAATGTCAAGTCATTTTAAAACAAAATGTGTAATTATTTTGAAACATGTTTAAATTTTTGGATGATACTAATGGAAGGTGTTTATATCAAACTATTGTGTTCTTTTCTTCTGCTTGGTTGACATTACAGATATGTCATGTGTTAAATTTTTTTTTAATAAAGTTATAGAATTATATGGCCACATTGGATATGATCATCATCACCATGATCTTAAACAGGGTATGTCTATATTACTCTCAAAGCGTAACAGCAACGGAAGAAAAAATGCATTTCAAAGATGTAGATATGACAGTTGATTATTTAAAATAAAACAGATAGCAAATAAGAAAAACAATACTTCACGATTATTGGATGGACAATGGTCTATAATTTTTATATTATGTGAGGTTGACTTTTTTGTAGAAAGAGTGCAGGAAATTGTTGGTTATGGTAGATTTGACACAATACGGTGTCTGTCTGTACATGGGAAACATCTGGCCTGTAAAAGACTTTGCACCTGGCCAAACTGTAAGAAATATGTAACAGTGTATTGTGTGTAGGACCATATTGACATTGCTGGTGATGTAGATGGTGTAAGCTTTTGTTGATCAATATCAGATACATGTGGAGTACAGTGTTGCTCATCATTTTCATTTCATGGTTATCCTTTTGGATTTGTAAATGTTTCAGACTGGGTGATTTGATTTGTGGATCTGGTTTTATGATTTATAGTGTTAGTTATGTGTCATATATACATTCTGACATTTTGATGCAGAGGAAGATTGCTAGCTGGTGAATGTGTGATAACAAGGACTTCTCAGTTTGAGGCATGCCCTTGTAATTGGACATGGTGTTATACAAACACAACCCTTTCTAAGAATGTATGCAGAAATACAATACTGTATCCTTTTTTTTCTCAGTGAAGTTAGTGAACATTGGGCATAATCTTGTGCTGAGTGGAGATGATGCTAACTTTTTAATCTGCTTGTTACTTAATTGTTAAATCAAGACAATGCTTGCTTTTCCATATTCCAGTGTAAATATAAGATTTCAGCTTCCAAGGGGAAAATTAGAAATAATGGAAATACATCTTGCTTGAAAACATAGAAAACAATATTTATGACAAAGAAACTCATACTGCATAGATACCAAATTATAAGCCCTGATTTTAGGTACCCCACAAGGTGTTTGTGAACCTCCTAGATTCAACGTGGAAGCCTCCATTGACACAGACTGCATCAACTGCTTCTGTTTTGGCCACACTACCCAGTGTTACAGTTCTGATTTACAAATCTCAAAGGTCAGGACCTCTTACTAAGAAAATTAAGTCCGATTTTTAGAATATGCTGTCAACTTCATTGAAACACTTGCTGTATGGATGTTGTAGATTGATCTAGTGGGTGAACTTACGATGGTGAATGTGGACTCTTCACTACCTATTGACTCTCGGTATGTGGAGTACCTTCCCTCAGGGGAGTATGGTGGCTTCTATCAGGTGGGAGATGGACTGCGACTGGTGCCCCCAGGGATCTACTACTGGTCACTTCCGGGAGAGTTCCTAGGGGATAGGGTAAATTCTGGAATGTGTTAATTCTTAGCGAAGCAATTTTTGTGTAATACCCTTTTTCATGAGTTTTTCAATGCAGGACTACTTAAAATGTTTTATTAATTAAAATGTAATATTTTAGCTTACAAGTTATGGAGGGAGTCTTCAGTATGATATTTTCTATTCCCTCGGGAGAGGTCAGTCTAAAATTTTGGATCAAGCAGATGTGGTTATGAGGGTAAGTTGTACCTTTTGAATGAGAGAGGAGGATATTGATTGATGACTGACAGACTGGCAGGTAATCTTCATGGTTCTAATTTTTGATTTTCAGGGAAATGGCATCACAATCTACCACAGAGCGTCAACCATTGCCAGACCAGAGGGACTGACTCGCTTTCAGGTTCCTCTGCTGCCGGTAAGCCTTGTTTTTCAGTATTTTTTCTTTAATCTCAAAGATTACAATTCCATGAAAAAAAAAATGAGTTCTTCAACCTAGTCTGTGATGGGTATTTCAGAGTGCTTGGACAAAAGGTGACATGCCTCGAAGAGGGGACACACCTGTGCTGGAATATGCTTCCAGAGAAGACCTCATGATGGTACTGGAGAACCTGGAATACATCTACGTTAGATCTCACTATGACTCGAGCATGGCACTTACAAGGTATTGAAGACAGACAACTTATTGTGTGTTAAACTGATAGAATACCAAAAATTTACATTAAATTTCAGGTTTTTGTGAAAAGATAATAGAGGAAACATTTTTCGCCTTTCTTTACGTAAGCAATTACATAGGTTTATGAGAACTTGATTTACTGATTTCAGGATTGGCAATATAGAGTTGAGCAGTGGTGCAAGGGAATCAACAGGTCTTGGTAGAGCTGTGTATGTGGAGAGTTGTGAGTGTCCTCCCGGCTACTCTGGACTCTCTTGTCAGGTAGGTCACTGTCAGAGAAAGTGCTGACTCCTCCTTCAAGTTGGGTGACTCTCAGAGAAGTGTGAATCTGTATCTGGAAACTGCGGCCTTTCTTTTCAATCAGTTCACTCTCTGCAAGAGATGTTTTGTACTTATAGATAACATGTTTGATTTAGAATAAAAGTAATCTGTTAATTGAGAGTTTGTTTGGTTATAGGACTGTGCCCCAGGTTACACAAGAGTTCAGCAAGGTCCCTACCTGGGGATTTGTACCAGATGTAACTGTTACGGACATTCAGCGGACTGTGATCCCATCACTGGAGCCTGCAGGGTGAGTTCTTATGAAGGAATGTCAGTCATGGCTGTTTTCTAGATTTCTTTATGACTGTATATGAACGGTGTATAATGTTAGAGGTAAATTTCATTTTAGTTCTGTAATCACAACACTGAAGGTGCACAATGTGAGCGTTGTGCTGTTGGTTACTATGGAGATGCCACGCTTGGAACTTCTGATGCTTGCAAGCCCTGCCCTTGTCCATTAACCACACCAACAAACCAGTATGTAATTGTAAATACTGACACAATGTTATAAAACATCCATTTATTTTTGTGTGTTGATTTTTAAACTACTGTATCAGGGTTATTTTGGCCCCATGTTATTTTTGCCTCTCACAATTGCAAATAAGAAAACTTTTATTGAGGACCTTTACAGTCACATTTGGCAGGAAGTTGCTTAATAAATTGGGTCACTAAAGCAGGTTTGATGCACTTTCAGCTCATAAATTTGTGCACTCATAAGTTAGAGCTGTTTGCATTTTTTTTGTGTCAGCCATGTTAGGTTTTATCTTCTGTTACAGGTTCAGTGAGACTTGTGTCCTGAGTTCTGATGGCAGACCTACATGTACCGCCTGTAAACCAGGCTACACCGGGCGAAACTGTGAGAGATGTGCAGAAGGATACATTGGCCAGCCCAGTATCATAGGAAACTACTGCCGAAAAGTCAACTGTAAGTCTATGGCTGTGTAAGAAAATAAGGGAGGGGGTGAATGTTAGATCTCAAGTAATGTACAGTAAAACCTCATCATCTCAATCTCAATGGTACCAAGAAAAAACTATAATATTCAAAGATTTGAAATGTTGAAGTTAAAATAAAATACATAAAGAAAAAGTGGTTGGGACTTGAAACTTACTTCAACATATCCACGGTATTTGAGATACTGATAAAATATTGATGCATTGCAGTGCCTGATATATGTGACTCCAGAGGCAGTTACAGCAGACAACCAGACCCTGTGACCGGTGTCTGTAGATGTAAGGTAAGGTCACCTGTTGTACTCACTTAAAAAAATATTGCCAATTCGGAGTCTTATTATGAAGCAGTCTCGTCTTGTGATCTGTATTTAAAGCCTGTGTTAATTACTTTTTATTTCAGTCTAATGTTGTCGGTAAGAACTGTGACCAGTGCAGGGAGAACACGTTTCATCTGGATGCTGCCAATCCTTTTGGCTGTCTGCGTTGTTTCTGCATGGGAGTCACAACCCAATGTACCAGCACTTCTTGGAATAAAGCTCAGGTAGTTTGTGTGCCAGACTTGCAGAACAGCTTGTTTTAAAATGAAAAATGGGAAGATTGCAGTTCATGTCCTTACCACTTTGTAACGCATGAAACTTGGTGATTTTTGTTTTATTGTAGGGCCTTGTACGTGTATATGAAAATGTTAATTGTGTTTTTTTTCAGATTTTATGTCAGTTTGATTCTTGAATTATAATAAAGATTGAGAGGTGATTGATATTTAAGTTTAGATGCAGGTGAAGTTGCATTTCTTTAAACACCCAATTTTATGTTAACGCCCCCAAAATCTACCTAATTCAAGATCAATAATATACCGCCTGTCAATCATTAAAAAAACAATAGCTTCTGATTTGATTGACGGGCCAGCTACGAGGGCTACCTGATAATCTGAGTTTGCATGTTTTGAAAACAATTACCTGGTCACGCGTCAAACGCTTTCATGTGCCGCATGAATGGTCGCTTTGTATACACTTTGGTTAAAAAAAAAAATCATGTCGCTGTTATATTGGTTGATAATTTTATTTTTAAAAAATAATTGAGAGTAGATATATAAACAGTGACTTCGTGATTTTTTTTTCAATCTCCACTGCTGTTTTGTACTTGTTAGCGGTATGACGTCCAAAATAACTGTAGAACTTTTCAAAGAAAAATTAGCGGATATTCAAGCCCTCTCTTCTTTCATGCAGTAACTGAGATCCGGAGAGAGAGAAGAAGTTTCTGTAGTAACACAGACCGATAATTCTTCCGAGCCCCTTATTCAACCCGTGCCTTGATTTTAAGAATGTATGTAATGCACTTGTCGACCTTGCACTTGGCTACACAGAAACTCAATTCGCTGTAATTAGAAACAATCGACCCCCTCCCCCACCATTGAATATTATAACAAAATGCAATGGATTAAATAAGAAAAGATGTTTATACTAATATAAATAAAGTATCTTGTATCTAACGCCATGAATTACGAAAGATTCTTTTTATGTCCAAATCTGTAAACAGGGCACAAGAACACGGACCCTCGGAAATGGCGAATATTTGGACACAATCGTTCGCCAGAAAAGTAAATAATATTCCGATGTGGTAAATGTTCACACAATAAGTGGAATCTTTTTATTTTAATATTCACACTTAATGTTTTATAATAATTTCTTTTATCAGTTTATTGGCGATTAAAATATTGATATGATTGCTTCGTAGTTTTCACCCGGTTTTTTTTTTTTATTATTATTAATTTTACGATTTTTAAAAAAGATATGTCTTTTTAATTTTTTTTTTATTCAAAAGATAACAACGAAAACGCTAAGTCTACAAATTTTATATTTCAGTACCTAATTTATTTTAAATATTTTCACTCAAAATTATGCACAAAACGCGTAATGTTGACCCTGATTACCAAAAGCCGGACTTCCTGTGTAATGCAGCGTGTATAGGGATTTTTGACATCTTGAGTATTGGGGCTCTCCAGGTAAATAACACCAGTACTTCCTAGACCACTCCCCCTTCTCAGGTAACCGTACAGTAAAAAAATTGGGTCTTTAACTTTTTGGCTTAGGGAGGATTGGAGTGGGGTGAGGCATTTAGCCAAGATGCAGCCAGAATGAAGGTCCAAATGTATATATGATTTTATTTGTTGATTGAGATTATCAGTTAGAGCAGTTTGACATAAGTTTTAAATTGTTTTATTTCTAGATTGGTTCCTCATTCACAAGAAACAGCAATGGTTTTGTCCTGACAGATCTACTTCAAAGGGAGACAATTTCAGATGGCTTCACGGTCAACAGCAATGTCAGGGAGCTGGTTTATCGGGGCTTTAGCAACCAGAGAGACACTGTGTATTATTGGTCACTTCCAAAGCGTTTCCTAGGAGACAAGGTCAATATGAGAATTTAGATCAAATAAGTACATTTTAAGGAACAATATCAAGTTATTTGAACATTTGCTCTGAGCATTCATTATTGTTGAGATTATGAACATTGTAGATAGCATTTTGAAAACTTCTGTGAGGTCAGAAACTGACTTGAGTTATATGCACATGGTTTTCATAGGTGGTGTTATATGGAGTTGACTTTAATTAAATCTACTATATATTTATAGGTGGTGTCCTATGGGGGTTACCTGAGATTTGTATTGGTGTACCGGCCGGGACAAGATGCCTCACCCAGTCAGCTGGACGGCCCTCTTGTGGAAATCATTGTAGGTTTTGTGATCTTCAGATATTTATCAAAATTTGCAAAAACAAAACAAAACGAAAACACTAAAGTTTGAAATAGAAATTTCAATTTCTATCAATTTCAAAATAGAGATATTCCAAATTTACATGTAATTGAAAGTGTGTATCTTATGGTGAAGAATTGCTGCTCCTAGTATTTCAACAGCAATTAATGAATCATTTGTGATCAAGCTATTAAAAATAAAATTTTGTGCTCTAGGGAAATGGAGTAACATTGATTCACAGATCTACACAGGAACATCGACCAAACACTCCCTCTTCCTACAGAGTGCCATTTACAGAGGTAGGTTTTTGTCAAGAGTAAAACAGGGTCAGCATGCACTAAAGATGAATGTGGTTACTGCAAACTTGAAAAAAAAAATTAAAAACCTTTCATCATCAAATGTTTGATGTAATATAAGATTTTTAGCTAGCTACATAATTGTCTCTGTTTTCAGTTTCTAAGATAAAAAAGAATGTTACATTTAAATTCATTCAGGTAAGATAATAAACATGTAAAAGAGTTGTAAGAGTTTGTTTTGTTTACAGAATGCTTGGACTGGTCTTGATGGATCAAGCACATCAAGGGAATTTCTGTTAATGGCCCTGGCAGATTTGGATGCTATTTTGATCAGAGCTACATTCACCAGAGAAACAGATCAAGCCAGGTAATATATTTTTAGATTTAGAGAAAAAAAGGAACAGATAATGTGGCTCAGAAAAGAAAACATGTATGGTGAACACAGGTGACCACAAAGGCCTACATGCCTCTCGTTGCAAACTTGCTGATGTCTTCATAATTTGTTGACAATACTACTGAAAAATTAGATTTTTGAGAACATGTTTGTAATCAAGTACAAAACATTACTTTTTCAGTATACGTGATGTTGTCATGGATATTGCAGAAGACCGAGTGACAGGTCAAGGTCGTGCATCCACGGTTGAGCAGTGTCAGTGTCCCAGAGGTTACAAAGGACTGTCCTGCGAGGTAGCAAAGTTTATCAATTCTGTCTTATGTGTTTTCCATTATAGTCTTTAAATATGAGAGTGAAGGAGAGATATTGCTGTCCTTGATTATTTTAGTGAATATTTTATTTCAAAAGTTTAGTGAGACCTGTTCATTTTCTTCTAGATATGCTAAATTCTTGATTGAATAGAGATATTGTATACGGTATTTTGAAGATCATAATATGTTATTTACATTCCTACCTTTAGATGTTGAAGATAATATTTTAAGATTTTTAAAGTGTGAATGATGAGTTGTCATATGGAGCCCTCTTCTGCTTTGTTAAAAACCATCAATAAGGATCATTAACAACAAATTCTTTTCAGTTTGAATGAATTAAACATTGTTGTTGACATCGTAAGTTGAATGCTGGTGTCTTATAAATATGAGAAACATTGCCTAATCCATGTATGCTGTCATGTGACAGATGCCACAAAACTCAGATCTAAAATGCAGCATCTGACTATTGATACACATAACATTTGTACATGGAATTTTTTGTTCTACCTTTGGTAGGACTGTGATGTGGGTTATACACGTCGTGGCGATGGTATTTATCTCGGGACTTGTGAACCATGTCAGTGCAATGGCCATTCCAGTGAATGTGACCCTGATACAGGACGCTGTAGGGTAAGTCTCAAAATCTCTTTTTTGAGAAATTTTATATTTATTATAAAATTTGATAGTAACTATTGTTGTATGAATTAATTTTCATTCATATGTAATGATGTAAATTGAGAAATTTAAGATAAAAATATCTTCTGTCAGAACTGCCAACATAACACTGATGGAGAGCAGTGTGGCCGTTGTGCCACTGGTTTCTATGGTGATGCCACCAGAGGTACCCCAAGTGATTGCCAGCCCTGCCCCTGTCCCCTTACCCAGCCACCCAATCAGTAGGCTCCTTGTTTCAATTAATATACATCTCTAATATGTAAATTGTCTATCAGATACATCATTTATATGAGGTACGTGCATGTTGTTTGCGTTTTTCAGTTTTCATAGTTGTACTTTAATATGAATGAATTTATTGACAGATTCAGTCCTACATGTGAATTGGCAAGAAATGGACAAGTAAGATGTACCGCTTGCCCAGCAGGGCACAGGGGACTCCGATGTGAAAGGTTGGGCTATGACTGTCAACTTTTTTAGTCTTTTTTTTTAATAGTGCAAACTTTCTATTTCAAGTAAGATTGCATTATTTTGTGTATGCAAGTTAAAACACAGTTTTTGTCTCACTGAAAAAAGGTTATTGCAGTGATGCTTCTGATGATAGAATGTCTTTAGGGTTTTTTTTTACAATAAATACATGTACATTGCCTTTGTTACAGCTGTATTCAGGGATACACAGGAAATCCAATACAACCAGGGGACTACTGTAAGATTTCTACAGGTAAGACATTGTTTCTGTATGTTGACAGCCTGGAGATTTCTGTAAGATCTCTATAGATAAGACATTGCTTATATACATCATGTCTACAACAAGGAGACTACTGTAAGATCTCTAAATATAAGACATTATTTGTCTACAACCAGGAGACTATTGTAAAATCTTTACAGGTAAGACATTGCCTATATATGTCTATAGCCAGGAGACTACTGTAAGATCTCTACAGGTAAGGCATTGGTCTCTATATGTCTACATCCTGGAGACTGCTGTAAGATCTCTATAGGTAAGACATTGTCTCTTTATGTCTACTGTCAGGAGACTTCTGTAAGATCTATACAGGTAAGATATTGTCTCTATATGTCTACCGCCAGGAGACTAGTGTTGGATCTCTACAGGTTAGACATTGTCTCTATATGTCTACAGCCAGGAGACTACTGTAAGATCTCCATAAGAAGACTGTAAGGAAAATTGCTGTTCTAAATATAAATAAAAATCTGACTGTAAAAATGAAGACTCTATTGTTGATAATTTTGAAAATTTAACATGTTTACAATTTGAATTGTTAACTGCTTCAGGTCCAGATTGTCAATGTGACAGTCGAGGAACAGTTCCCAACACCCAATGTGACGTAGTGACAAAGCAGTGTCAATGTAAAGTGAGTATTAATTATTGTGTTTTAATACATGTTCATGATACTTATCAAGTAGTTGGGAATCATAAGCTCAATTCATAAATCACCTGCATGATAGGATGACCAATAAGTGTTCATTTAAAATAGATACAGTAATATTATCAAATTTCCCCCATTTCCTAATGAGAAAAGCAGGCAGCAGGTGCTAGACTTGTACCATTCATTGTATTGATTCATGATCTATCTGCAAATATCAATCCAATGTCTGTTAACAAAATTGCTATTTCTTTAGGCAAATGTTCGAGGACAAAGATGTCGGTTCTGTAAAGATCGCTACTTCCATCTGAGTGAGGAGAATTCCCAGGGCTGTTTGTCTTGTTGGTGCTCAGGTGTGGCCACCCAGTGCAGCTCTTCAGCTTTTTATAAAGACAGGGTCAGGACAACAGATTTTTCCAAAGGGACATTTACCAATTTAATTCTTTAGAATAAATGGGAAATTTTCATAGAGCTTATTTTTGTATCATTTTCACCTTGAACAGATCTATCCAAATTTGTCTGGGGCTGACACCCACAACTTTGTATTGACCAATCGTCGTCTGTCTAACTCTATCACGGATGGCTTTGACATCAATACTGACAGAAATGAGATCACGTTCAACCAGTTTTCTGGAATCCAGAGAGAACGCGAGAGCCTCTTCTTCAGTCTCCCTCCTAAATTCAGAGGAAATAAGGTCAGCCTCTCTTCAACTGATTAAGACGAACTTTACATGTCAAGTAAAGAGATGTATTGGGTTAATCAAAATCGCCTTGAAGCATTTCCTTTTTGGGGGTAGAAGGAGGGTGGGGAGACGAGTTGAGAACAAAGAGTTGTCTTTTCTTTTGAATAACATAACATAGACATTTAATGTATGAGGAGTTCTTGAAGTTCAAAATTCTGCCTTGGTAATGTACATTGATTGTAAGTGAACAATATGATTAACTAGGTCACTTCCTATGGAGGATACCTGAGTTTCACCCTGGAGACAGTTGTGGCTTTGGATGGAGGCAATACTTTCAGAGATGTGGACTTGGAAATTATCGTAAGTCATATTGTCTTTCAAATGAAGTTATTGGGAAATTCAGATAGTTTAATTTTGTGTGTGTTATTTTCATAAATAAGTACATGGATAAATTGTATTTACAGACACCAGGCCAACAACAAAGAATGTATTACTTGTTTAACCCTCCCCTACAGCCTTATCAACCAGAGACTTACAAAATCCATCTTGTAGAGGTCAGAATTTATTGTCAAAGATATAAATATGATAAACTTGTAGTTGAGGGAATTATTTTGTCGACACTTCTATTGTAAAGTGACTTCATGTGTAATTCTTGGGTTTTGTAAGATGATGGATAAACTTGTTCTTTAGTAATTCAGTTCTTTACGTGACATATATATTAGATACCACAAATATATGTCATGAACTTTCATTTTGTTTTAATGCAACAATCATCATTTATCACTGAATTCAAATGACTCAGTAAGGATGTTGAAAATCATGCAGCAGAAACAACTTCAGAACCTGTAAAAGCATGATTTAAAAAGTTTGTGGAATATTGTCCTTACAGAGCACATTCAGAATGCTGGATGGCACTTCACCAACACGAGAAACCTTCTTGTCTGTTTTGTCCAACATTGAAGCCATTCTGATCAGAGCCACTTACCACACCGTTATGGGTAGCGCCTCGCTGCGTGATTTGTACATGGAGACCTCAACTACTACTCCTACCACATTTGGTCGCATGCCACAGGTGGAGAGCTGTCAGTGTCCCGAGGGCCACACCGGTTCCTCGTGTGAACAGTGTGCCCCAGGTTACCTCCTACAGGAGGATGGGGTGGGGAGGAGATGTGTCCGCTGTAGCTGTAACAACCATGCCGACTCCTGTGATCCTGGCACTGGACAATGTCTGGTAGGTGCCAAGAGTCAAAAGAAAAAAAAATATATAGCTCATTTTTAGCTTCCCTGAGCCAGATGATGCTATCTTAGCTGATCAAACATTTTACATTTACATGTATATGAAAAAAATTATGAAAATGTCTTTAAAGAATAGCAAGGCAATAATAGTCAAATCAAAGCATCTTCATGTAGTGTTGATAAAAATTTACTCAAAACGTGGCCCCTAGATTAAGGACAACACCACAATCGAAAAGGGGTTATGAAAACTTCAAAAATATTACAAAATTTTGAGATGTTATACAGTTTACAATATTGTAATTTGTTTTTATAACAGAATTGTCAGCATAACACGGTTGGTGACAGGTGTGAGAGATGTGCAGATGGTTTCTATGGAGATGCCACTTCTGGAACTGCCTCAGACTGCAGGCCCTGTCCCTGTCCTCTGACCGTGCCATCCAATCAGTAAGTCTGTTATAACTTAATAAAGACAGTGAAATTATTGATTTGGTTTGTTTACCTGTCAGTTAGAACTAGGAGGGAAAAGTCATATCTTAAAGATTTTTTATAATTTCCTCAAGGACAATAAAGTGCAATTTGAAAACTTCATATGAAGCCTCAGTATGCTGTAAATCAAAGTTGTTTTAAACAGAATCATAAATATTTGAATTTTGTGCAAATACTGTATGTATTTTCAGTGTTCAAGAATTTTACATGAACTACAAAAAATTTAAAACTTCTTGAATTCACACTTTTTTTTGAAAAAAAATTTCATAAAATCTCAGATATAGACAAATGACACAGCTAGTAAAAACCCCCATTCTGTATTTTTGTACAAAGTGTACTTGCTGTTGTATTAGCAATATGTAACATATTATTATAGATTCTCCCGTACTTGTCGACTGGGTTCAGATGGCTTACCGACCTGTGATAGATGTCCAGAGGGTTACCTTGGAAGGGACTGTGGAACGTATGTTATAAACTATGTCAAGACTACTGAAGCATGTTTAGTACTCCTTGTTTGAAGTTTTTAAAAAAATGGGTATAATTGGACTATGTAAATGTTTGACGAATATATTCATTTTGTGTAATTATTAAAGGTGTGATGCTGCAAGAGGTTACACAGGCAATCCCAGAGTTATTGGGGGGTCATGTATTGCTGGAGGTAAAAACAGTTTATTCATGAATAATAAGTTCTGCTCATTGACAAAAACATGAAAAATGATCAAAAAGAGGTAAGATTTGACAGAATTGCTTAATGGATGATGAATTTATTTTTGCACAGCAACCTTGGAGCCAGTGGTGGAGGTCAGCCCACTGAGGGTGGAAGAGCCAGCAGGTCACACAGTCGTATTCACCTGTGAGGTCAGTGGCCCTGGACCAATCACAGTTGTGTGGACCCGAGCCAATCGTCAGCTTCTTCCATTACGAGCCAATGTAAGCCCTCGTCACACTCTGACTATCAGAGATTTGGTGCAGACGGACTCAGGACAGTACATCTGCACTGCCACCAATAGGCATGGAAGTACCAGACGAATTGTGACCCTACAGGTCACAGGTATTGATGTAAACATTATAAATATTAAAGCATACATGTACTTTCCATTTGCAAATACAGTATCTTTTATGAAAAATTTTCTCGCTAAAAATGCTATGAAGAACTTTTAATAAAAGACTTAGTAAAAATATTTCTGTACTGCAGGTCGTGAACAGCCCATCCGTGTGAGAATTGATGAGCCAACGTCTGTTGTCAAGAACCAGGGTCAGTCAGTTCGCTTTGTCTGCACAGCTTCAGGACCTAACACAGTAAGCCTTTAGTAGGATGAATGTATCAGGACTCAGTTTGAAGATGGCAAATTTTTAGAAAATCTACTTTAAATTTACAAACAATAAAAGAAAATTATCTAGTTTATATTCGACCTTGACATTGAGTCAATGATCATAATATTAAATGTTTCTTAACTTTTTACTGATCTTACAAATCAGCCACATTTTGAATACTGTAAACTCCTGTAGTCCTATACATATATATGTATAAAAATTAATGTTTTGATTATCCTTTGTCAGATGACCTACATACTAGCTTGGTCCAAACAAGGTGGCACCGTTCCCTCTAAAGCGACGGAGCGTAATGGTGTTTTAGTGATTCCCAATGTACAACCAGAAGATGCTGGATCCTATATCTGTACAGGTTCTGACATAACTGACACAGACACAGCTGTAGCTGTCCTTACTGTCAGTGGTAGGTACAATGTCAGCTCTGATAAACTGTCTCCAAGTTCTCTGTCATGAAATGTCAGCTCTGATAAACTGTTTCCAAGTTCTCTGTCATTAAATTGTTATGCAAGAGAGTAAGATTGAATTAACTATTATTCATATACAGTACTAGAATGTAGTCTGCAAATTTAAAATTAATACATGTATATATGTCCTGTCTGTTTATCTATGGCAGCCACGGAAACTCCTCCTGAAATTCGAATTGAGCCCCGCTACCAGACTGTGAAGGAGGGAGAGGAAGTAGAATTCCGTTGTTTGGCTACTGCTGGCAGACCAACGCCCACACTTGAATGGAGAAGGAAGGAGGGCAGGTATCCAATGAGCCAAAACGCAGTTCTCAATAATGGTGTCTTCAGACTTCCACGAGCAGAAATGACTGATGAAGGAGAATATTACTGTAAAGGTACCAATGTTGCAGGGATGTCAGAGATACGCACCATCTTGTATGTTCAGAGAGGTAGGTCCCGTGTTGGAAGAAGCTTAAAGCTGTCTTGGTATATTGAAAATTTGGCAATAATGATGAAATGGCTGTATGTACAATAGTTGATTGATTTGTTATACTTTGCAGATGAGACCAGACCAGATGTTAATGTGCAGGTCAGACAGGTAATTGTTGTTGCGGTGTCCGGAACCACTGCCGAGTTGGTTTGCTATGTAGAGGGAATACAGGCACAGTTAGTGTGGTCCCGACAAGGTGGCCTCCCTCCGGGCTCCACACAGACAGATGGAGTTCTCATTATCCCCAACATCCAGCAGTCAGGAGCCGGCCAGTACCTCTGTACTGCAATCACACCAGTCGGTGATAGAGGCACAGTCACTGCGTCCATCACAGTCAGGGCTGATAATTTACGTAAGACCAAAGTATTATTTTTCTCCATTACACACAGCACTGACAGCATTTTTTTTGGGCATTTATAACTCTCTGGCTATTGTCAGCAAGAGAAAATGTGTGGTTTAAATTTGGTACTTTTTTACTTATCAAGTTGACTCATTGCTTCTATTCAGTTGTAAGCTGTCCACAGAGGATTTGCTCACCATATTCTCAAGACATACTGATATCTTATAGAGCATCTTGATTGCATTTTAGTATGTGTATCTTTTTCCATCTTGTGAATGATTTGTATTTTAAAAGGTGTAAACTGCTAAGGACAGCCAAAATTGACTGATTACTGTACACAGGATTATTTCCACTCCATATGTAATATTTTCACCCTATCTCTCTCTTACAAATGATCTAGCCCAGTATTAGATTTGCCCAGTTTTGGTTAAGAGAAAGATAACTCTGTTGAACTCGCTCCATATTGAATTTTTCTACTAATGATGAGTATGAAAGGGACAAAATAAAATGGGGGCAAAAATCCTCTACATACAGTTGTTTGCTTCCATATACATGAATCAATGCTATATCCTAGGCCTGTGCAATAATATCAATATTCCGATATATTGCGATTCGTTAACAAAAAATATCGTATTGCGATACGTTTTTCCAATATCAATATACTCAGCAAAATCTAGAACTTTTTTGTTACCACATATTTATAAAAGTTTTATGCACTCTGCTTATAAATGGAGGTTAATAAAATAAGAAAAGAGCATTTTAACTGTTATAATAAATATTGCAATACATATCGCAATACAGTTCCAAATATCGCAATACGAAATTTTCAACCGATGCTCAGCCCTACTATATCCAATTAACTGCCCAATATTTAGCAAAAAATATATCTTACTGTAAATCAAATCATGTTTCTGATTTAACCATGCTCAACATAACCCTTTTTGATATTGACATACTTAATATATGTGTTTGTAAACAGCTGTGAGGCCAACAGCAGAAGTGAATGTACCAGAAAATAGACTGACTGTAGACCAGGGCAGCACAGCAACCATCAGGTGTGAGGTAACGGGGACGCCGCAACCTACGATCACATGGAGCAAGAGTCGTGAGGAACTGACCAGCAGGCACAGGGTAAACAGACCACATGCTCAGTAATGACTGAACATTATTAATGGAAAATAAAATGTTTCAGTAATTATACAAAAGAAAAAGATGCTTGACATTACTTTTGTAAATTTAATCTCTGGACAATTTGTTACACCAAATTCAAAAAAGTTAAAAAGGAAAACTGAAGTGTTAGCCTTTGACATAAAAATTTTTGTTCTTTAAACTATTGTTTAGATAGTCATTGTAGAGTAGAGAGTTGTCATTGTAGGTATCTGGAGGAACCCTGAGGATTGTGGGAGCTCAGGTGGAGGACCGAGGAGTTTACCTGTGTGTGGCAGAGAACACAGCCGGGTCGGACCAAGCCTGGGTCATTGTGGAGGTTATGCGTAAGCTATCAGACTTTTGTATAAGGGTATATTTTTAAGTTCAGGGTTTTCTCTTCGGTGTCCTTGAACTGGAACAAATATTATTAAATAAAATTGCAGTATAATGAAGCATTTGAGTAATTAATTTTATCTTCAGCCTCTTTTTTATCCCCTTGCAACAAAGCTCAAGGGGATCGATATAGTAAGGCACTTTTGTGTGTGTGTGTGGGGGGGGGGGGGGGGGGGGAGTGAGTGCATGTGTAATTGAAGTTATGCAAATAAAAATAAGTATGTTGGGGTCAATGTGCTCTAAATTGCAAGGGAATGTTCCTCTTTTTGTGGTGCCCTTGTTCAGTTTTTATTATTTCTTGATTCAGCCCGATCCAAACCAACAATAACACTGTATCCAGAGGAAACCTCTACCACTACTATAGGAGGGAGTGCCATGTTTGTGTGCCGAGCCTCGGGAGAACCACAACCAACAGTCACATGGACAAGGTTTGTACTTAGAACAATGCTGAAGTGTTGTCCCATTGTTAAAGACCTGAAACGTTATGTCATTGTCTCTTTGTTGTTTTTCCAGGGCTGGTGGTGAATCCTTTGAGAGTGGAACAACGGAACTGAAACAGGAGGGAACATTACTGATGTTCTCCAGGGTGACTGGGAAGGAACAGGGCAGTTATATATGTACAGCCACCAACTCTATGGGATCTGTTAGTGCCACTGCAACCCTGCTCATTGCAGGTACTTGATATATTCATTTTTTAGCCATTTTGATTGGGAGAAATACATGTACACCCATTACTGTAAACCAACTTCCTTTGCAACAACTTTTATTCTTAATTCGTCAGTTTGAAATCTATCTGCGATGACTAGCCTTACCACTAGCAGTTATTTGACATAAATAAACAATGAAATAAATAGTTTGCTGTGGGAAATATTTGAGTAAAAGAATGCTGGGAAACTTGCAATTACTTTTTTTCTCACAGACAAGTACAAACTGGTTTTCAGTAAATTGCTCTTTAAAAAAATGTATATGCTTAACTTTAATACATTATAAATACAAATAACTGTAGAATGGAATAAAGAAAAGCATAATTTTAATTATAGGTCAAAGGTCATATATTTCCTCCATAGAAATTTGCTATCATATATGGCATTTAATAGAGTACTAGTATTCTGCAAATTATTGATCAAATAGCATTAGATTTAGAACATTCTAGAGATGTCAAGTTTCAATATCTCATTTAGGACCACCGAAAGTTCTCATTCAACCCAGCCGAACAGTTTATGCAGTTGTTGGACAGAGAGTTTCTTTAGAATGTGTAGCTCAGGGAGTTCCAACACCAACCATTTACTGGCGATACGAGGCGACTCCAAGCAGAGGAGATTTGCCCGTCTCTTTGGACGCGGATCTCGGACCAGGTTCAGCCACCCTGACCATAGAGTCAGTCTCTAGCGGTGACAGTGGCAACTATGTGTGTGTCGCCACAAATGATGCTGGATCTGTAGAGGAAACTGCCCAGATTATTGGTAAATACAGCCTACTCCACTTATTTTGAAATATTGATTATTTTGAAGTAAAACCAAATCCCCAGTCTAAGTTTCTCATTATCTTTGCAGTAAAATATATGTTAAATTGAAATCACTTAAATTATTGGTCCACTGAGATGATAATGAGTTGTTTTTATAATGGAAAATTGAAGTCCTCCTGGCCAGTTATCGTTACAGTTGGTGACATTGTAATTTGCAGATAGATGATAAGGTGTCAGTAAATATATTTTGATGTAATGTGTTTTCATTGCGTGTTTTTATAAGAAATAAATTACTGAGGGATATCTTGTTCTCTCAGATCACATATTGATGGCGCTCTTGAACAGAGCTGTTTAAACACCTGCTTGTGAAAATGGGTAAATCACAAGAAAGATAGATAAACTTTAAATAACGAAAATGAATTTATGTCTGCGACTGCCTAAGAAAAATTGTGAATTTTAAATCCAAATTAGCAAAGGATAAATCTGGCACGCGTACACTAGCAATGATACACATGTACAAATCAGCAGTGTGTCGTTTTTGAAACCCTCGAGTCCGTGCGAGTCTGGCGACTTTCCCTCACTGATAAAGAATAAATACAAGAATTGAAGAAATATACGAGGTTGAAAAATGTCTGACTTTTTCAAAAATAATTTTAAATGAACAATTTCCTTTAACTATTGAAGTGTCATAAATTTAACTGTGTAATCTTTATTGTGATTTGGGTTTGTCTTCGTGTTTTAGATTGGGATCAGGACTTTTAAACATCTAATTGTAGACTAATTTTACTTATTTTGAACTTCAGTTTATTGAAAAAAATGTGCTGGTCCCTTGAATTTCAATATATCTGAAGTAGACTGTATTGTCATATTTATAGATTTCTGTATTTTATGATACATACCTGTATCTTAGTAAATCTCTGTCTACAAAGCTAACATAATTCATATTGTCTATGACACTATAGTTTTACAGTACACATTATATTTTGTAGTGCGTGAAGAGAACCCTAATGTGCCTGGAGTTACGATTTCTGGTCCTCAGAGATTATCTGCCACAGAGGGACAGTCAGTGACTCTGAGATGTGAAACACAAGGCAAGTGCTTCAAAAAGTATAAAAATCAAATAAAATGGAAATTTGGGGATTTAATCCCTATGTTATTTACAATTATATCATCACCTACCATAGATAAAAAGATTAAATTTAAAAATATGCTTTCAAGCAAATTTGTTGTAAATAAAAGAATCTTCTTGTACATGTTAGATTTTCAGTATTGATTATTGCTTTAGGCCTAAATAATGCTGTTATCCAGTGGAGGAGAAGGGAGGGTCCATTGCCCCCCAATCACAGCATTCAGGGAGGAACCCTGTACATTCCACGCTTCCAAAGAGAGTACGCCGGGGAGTACATCTGCACTGCTACCACACCAGTTAGAAATTATGAGACCTCTGTTTTTATCATTGTGACAGGCAAGAAGTTTGACTGATTTTTTGGATATGCATAATATGAACATATATCCCATAAATGTACAGAGTGTCACTATATTTTTTCTGGATTCAATGTAGAGAAGTCTTTGAATATCATTCTAATTTATAAAATAGATTATATGAATCAGGAAATTGTAATGCCATACTGACAAACTAGCCTAATGTTGCAGTGACCCCAAAGTTGAGCATTTCACCAGCTCAAGTAGAGGCCAGGGCTGGTCAGAGAGTACAACTCCGATGTCAACCCCAGGGTCAGGGACCATTTAACATTGAATGGGTCAAGTTGGGAGGAGGATTATCCCCCTCAGCCACCCAAACTGTGGACGGAATCCTGGAGATCCGGGCGGTGACTGCTGCTGATGCCGGACGGTACCGCTGTGTGGCTACCAATTCTGCAGGATCCTCAGATGGCATTGCCATTGTCATAGTGCAAGGTAAACTATTGCATTTGATATGAAAAAAAGAGAATAAAGTATGAGTCGCTCTGTGGTTTTAGCAAATAACTGTTCATGATTTATTTTAATTGGCCCTTTTTTTCCCCCGCAGTACCCCCCACAATAGTTGTTTCTGACAGAGATAGGTCTGTACGTGAAGGTGATACAGTAACACTTCAGTGTCAGATTACGGGGACACCACAGCCACAGGTCACATGGGAAAAACAGGGCAGTGCTCTCCCCTCTAATTCCGACATCAGGAATGACATACTTACGTAAGAATATAAATAAAAAATACATTGAAGTATTGTTAATGTGCTTTGCAGCAAGTGTTTGTTTAGATTATTTCAGTACTCTGAAAAATGTTAAATTTGAAAAACAAAAATTAAGTTATCAGATTTTCAAAGATGTATTGCAGCAGGTAATACTAACAAAGTATGTTTTTATTATTAGTATATACAATGTGAGAAGTGAGGATCAAGGCCGCTACATCTGTAATGCCAGAAGTACAGCTGGGTCTGCCAGGGACTACATCATGGTTACTGTCCAATCAGGTCAGGCGTAACATAGGGCCTCACATTGAACTCTGTTGGTTTGACGTTATCTGTCATTGAATGTAGTTGAGTACAATCAGTTTATAAAAGCTTAGATTTTTTTTGGCAGTGTTCTTGACACCAGTTTGTGAGATTCTTTCACTGTTGATAGTGTAGTCTTCTTTCTGTATTTTTTAGTTAATGGTGGTGGTTCCATTCAGTATGACACACAGACTGTCAATGTGGGAGAAAAGGTGGAAATGGAATGTGTCACAACAGGTACTGTTCCTGTTTCTGTAGTACAAGAAAACATACTGGGACAGACAAGCAGCTTCAGTTCAAGATGTTTATTGAGTATTGAGGCCACCGGCCCAAAGTACAGTCAATAAAATGCTATATTTATATTACATATACACATCAGGATCATATATTTAAACTTATACAGTGTGGGAGTGTATCATTTCTGACAAACAGGTACAGTGTACTACCATAAGAGGCCTGATTGATCTGTTTGTAAATTACCCACCATTATATTTTTAGAACAGTAAGGTCATGGTTCTCTCTCTCTCTCTCTTTTCCTGTTCGATGTCCACATCTATTTGTAAATTTATATCTGTAGCTTTAAAGAAAACAATATTTAATAGGATCCCCTCAGCCTACAGTCAGCTGGTCTAAGCTGGAAGGTCCTCTTCCACCCACTGCCATTGTCAATGATGCCTTCCTGGTCATTCAGTCTATAAGATTAGAGGACGCGGGAACCTATGTTTGTACTGTACAGAATATTGTGGGAACAGTCGAGAAGAGGGTCACCCTGTTCGTCAGAGGTAAGTGAATTGCCATAATAGTCAAGGAAATTACCGTATATTTTTAGATATGCATTGTACACAGGGATTTATTCTTGTGTTAAATTTCTCAAGAAGCACCACTTGTGAAATAAAATTATGGTACTTGTTTTTATATATACATGTATGTAGCTAATCAAAAATATATGTCAATACCCTTGCTCAACAGTCCACTTCTAAATTCAGTTCCTCATGATTTAATGTCTACAAGTCATTTGCGATATTTAGTACTCAGTGACACACAAAATCGGGAATCTAAAGTAATATTCCAAATTGTTATTTTACTCTTGTAAATAAGATGTGGTGTAGGTTCTGGATGACTATCATCACCTTTTCCCTACAGCTAAACCCATCATTACTGGGGGTAGTGAGTCCCTGACAGCAGCCCTGGGGTCCAGTACATCCATGTCTTGTGAAGCCGTGGGGTACCCCCAACCAGAGATCAGCTGGTACAAACGAGAGGGAAATATGCCAAGGTAATAACATATGTAATATTTCTGAGATCAACAGCACCAGATTTATCTTTTTATAAAGAATATTGGAATAATATATTAAATTAAGATAAATATTTATTAAAGTATGTTGTACTGTTATCATATATCATTTGTTTCTTAGAAAAATTAAAAAGCAAGTTTGTCTCAAACCCCCCAAAAAAGTCAGAAAAGCAAATAATGCGAAGATGTTAAGCAAACCTTCATGTCCTTCTTAATGAAAAATGCACCTATCCAGAATAGCATATTCATTCTATCACACATCATAAGCATGATAAAGCTGCTGAGCAAATTCAAAGTACAAAATTAATATTTATATACATATCTAAAAGCTTGCAATCTCCTTGAATAATCATTTATTTTATAGTGTATTTTAATACAATGAAGTAAACTGCTGTAAAAATTTTGGCACTGTTAGGAATGGTATCATTCAAGATTACATTCATCATGCAGCGCTTCTCACCATTGTGCAAAAAGACCTACATGTATCTCATTCGGCACTTCAAAAATGAATCTTTTTAAAAATAATTTTACAATTTTTATGTTGTAATGAAAAGAAGAGCTAGATATTCAATTTGCTAGAAATATACATTCTAATACCTTTCATTTGTGGAGGAAAAAAACAATACCTGAACTTAAAATTATTTTCCGTATATAATTTGTTGATTTCCTGAAGAAATTACCTGAACCATTATGAAAATAATCCAAGCTCTGTGCTCTCGCTTGATTTATAGAGATTACTCAGTCGATGATGGTGCATTGAAAATAGATCGCTTAAGACCAGAAGATGCAGGCACATACATTTGTAATGCACAAAATGATGTGGGCAAAAATGAGCATTCCACCAATCTGTTCGTAGGGGGTAAGGCCTCACACACCTCAGTCTGTCGCTTGCTGTGTATCAGTGCTTGCAGGGTCCTGGATTCAGTGATCTCAAATTAAACAATGTTGTGGAAATAAAAACATAGTTCTCAAGTAATTAAAGGAGCTGATATTAGTTTAATGTAACAGTTATATTTTGAAATATTTTGTTAAAAAACATTACAATTTAAAATTTTATTAATCTTTTTAAATTATAAAGTTATTATATCATGAGGAAGATTAACACTATTCACTCCCTCATTTATAAAGTCACTGGATCCGCCCCATGCTTTTTCACCTTGATCAGCTTTGCAACAGGTGCTCCCTCTATGCAGGACAGGAGATCTGGAGTTGTCTTCCCTGTTTCTTACTGTTGTCTGTACTTTTCAGAGATTACACAGTAGATAACGGAAAACTGGAGATTCCTCGTGTTTACCCCGGAGACCAGGGCACTTATGTCTGTCAAGCCCAGAATGACTTCGGTCAAAATGAAAAAGATTATAACCTAACCGTTGGGGGTATAGTCTATTAATTTTATTTGTTGTACATGTATATTAGCTGCTATGTATGGTTAGTGTTGTCAAGTGGATGGGATATTACTTATAGATATACAATTTACAGATATGGCTAAGAGTAATGCACTGCTAGTATGATAATGTAAAAGTCCATATAGTACACATAATTTAAAAGGCAAACTCACAAGCTGAGAATTGCTTGGTGTTATTGAATGTATAGAGAAAAATTATTATTATCATTCTTTATTTTAGATGTTATTGAAAGTACATCTTTCACCATAAAGATGTTGCACATTTTAGAAACACATGTATGATTGATATATTCTATATTTCTATATAAAAGTTTTCTTTGTATTTCAAGGCTTACCATATTTGATATTTATATATAGCCTCATAGCTTTTTGTTTCATACTTTTTTCTTTTAATCAACAACACACTGACATAACTGTGAATGAAACAAGAGAAGAGATTTATGCAGTGCTTGCTTCCTTATACATTCACAATTTCTATATTGGATATTTTGGTTTAGAGTTTCACTGATCTTTCATCAAGAACAAATTCCTGTAAAATACATGAGTTAAAAACACAAAAGATATTTACAGTAAACCATGACAAAATAACAGTATTATTGATGAGATAATAAAAGAAGTAAATTAAAGTACATTATTTAAAATAAGATTTCCCATTCAAGAATTAATACTTTCTGAATCCATGTATTTACATATTTATTTAAATTTAATATGCCCCCTGTTTATTTTATGTAACTAATCAATGTCCCCATATGGTGTTGCACAGATTTGGTTCCATACTTTGATCAGGAACCTACATCATATATCAGCTACCCTCCCATTGAAGATCACCACATCAACTTTGAGATTTTACTCTCATTGAGACCAGAAACCACAGATGGTAAGAAACCAGAGCTGCTTCAAGATCATGGCCTAGCCACTACATAGAAAAATAAGTGTAGCTAGGCTAGCTGCTATGGTCTTGAACGCAGCTCAGAATTGTGTAGTGCAATTCTATTCTGAATCTAGAGAGAATGCTGTAACACTTAGCTCCTTCCTACTTCAAAATTTTGCAGTTTGGATCAAATAAAATGACTAATTGTGGACTGTTTTATAGGTTTGGTGTTGTATAATGGACAGTATGATAATGCCAGAGGTGACTATGTCTGTCTGGGAATGAGAGGAGGCTACCCAGAATTCACCTTTGATGTTGGTTCTGGACCTGCTCTAATACAGGGCAATCGAACTCTTCCTTTGAACCAATGGAATACCATCAAACTCAAGAGGGAAAATTCTGTTGGTGAGTTTTACTGTGACATGTACAAATGTACATGTAGCATCAGATTTTACAAAATGTTTCAAGCACTGTTACATGGAAATGTTGACTCAAACAGGTTGAAAAATACTTTTGGAATGATTTAAAAGTGTCTGAAATCATGTTTTATTTACGAGAACTGAATTTTGCAATTTTGTCTTGACATGAAATTAAAGTGGTCTATAATTACATAGTTAGGGGCCTGCATCAAGATGTGGGAGCCCTATATTAAGTACTGGGTTCTTCTGTAAGGCACTATGACAAGATAATTTGGGTACCTTTTCACCTCTGGACCTCATATTTAAGTTACATGAAATTCAAGGGATTCAGTAATTCTAGTGTAGTGGGCTACTTCTTTTTATGTTACCGGTACTTATCTAGAGTGTGTTCACAAAGGATGAAAATAGCAAATACATAAATTGACCAAATTTTACAGATCTAGTGGCTATGTGTTCCTTCTGTTGAATGTTTTCAATATTGGTTATTTCTAAATTTACAGGAAGTATGGAGGTTAATGATGAGCCAGTCTACACTGGTTCTTCACTGGGACAGTTCAGTGGTCTGGATCTTGGTCAGAACATGTACCTGGGTAATGTGCCAGATCCCAACAAGGTACCAGAGCCAGCCAGACACTCATCTGGATTTGTTGGTAAATATACTCTGTAACATTTTGTTGGCAATCTCTTCATTCATGCAGATGTACATATATATGTAATAGAAGACCATTGCTACAAAACCTGTGCTCTGTCCTCCAAAGGTGCTGTGAGTCAGGTGATTATTAATGGCAAGGACCTGAACCTGGGGGCTGATGCCATCGAGCTGAAGGGGATTGAACCGTACAACGCTTGTAAAGACCGACCATGTCTGAACCGAGGAAGATGTCTGCCAGCCAACTCCAAGTATGGCTACAAGTGTGACTGTCCATCTGGGTTCACAGGAAGTCGATGTGAGATCACAGGAAGAGGCTGCTATCCAGGTATCAGAAAGGGGAGAGTTCAAAAGAGTTCTTAATCTTTTACATCCAGTTTATAATGTGTCAGTAGATTGAACAGAGAGAACTTGTATGGTATATGGGCAGGTTATTATGTCTAAATAAAGATTCTAGCAATGTATTTATTGAAGAATTTTTTCTACAATAATTTAAAAAAGAATATGATTATTGTTATGCAAGGAATCTGTGGACCAGGAGGAAGATGTCGTGATGTAACTGGGGGCCACCAATGTATCTGTCCAATGGGAAGGATTGGTTCAGGCTGCTCACAGAGTAAGATCTCTCTTTCTTTCTCTCTCTCTCTCCCACTCTCTGGTGACTCAAACTACCAATAAAACAATCAGAAAAGTTTCTCCTACTATTTTGGTTATTCAAAATGGAAAAAAAATTCATTTTTTCTACTCCGTTTACAGCTGTGCAGGTCATCTACCCACAATTCAATGGGTCTTCCTTTTCATCATATGATCCAATCAGAAATGCTCGCTTCCAGATGAAGATTGAATTGGAGATCAAACCCCAATCTCTGGATAATGGACTTGTGTTGTACAGTGGACAGAACGAGGATGGATCCGGGGACTATGTGGTCATCCTGATTAAAGATGGCTACCTGGAGTTCAGATACAACACAGGATCTGGTACAGTGCTGTCTTCTGACCTGTATTATTTTGAAAATGCACTTGGAAAATATCTGTGAAGTGTAATATTTTCCTACATGTATCATTTAGGAATTATCTCTGTTGTAGCTTTCTACATGTATCATTGAGGATTTATCTAAATACATTTTGAAGTAGCTTTCTAGATGTATCATTGGGATTTAACTATGATGTGCATACACCTGTATATGTAGTAGCTGTCTGTCTTACTTTTTAGGTCACCTGAGTCACTCAGGTGACCTATTGCTATCTGTTTTCGTCCATCGGCATGCAGGTGTGCGTCGTGTGTAAACTTTTCACATTTTCGACTTCTTCTCAAGAACCACAGGGCCAATTTCCACCAAACTTGCCACAAACTATCCTTGGGTAAAGATGATTCAAGTTTGTTCAAATGAAGGGCCATACCTTCTTCCAAGGGGAGATAATTAAGAATTAGTGATAAATTAATGGTATCTTTTAAAATCTTCTTCTCAAGAACCACTGGACCAGGTAAGATGAAACTTATATGGAAACATCATCAGGTAGTGTAGACTCAAGTTTGTTCAAATCATGACCCCCAGGGGTAGGGTGGGGCCACAATGGCTGATCAAAGTTTTACATAGAGATATATAGGAAAAATCTTTAAAAATATTCTTCTCAGGAACAGCTAAGCCCTGATTGGTCATATTGATATGGGATCATCCTTAGGTAGTGTAGATTTAAGTTTGTTCAAATCATGACCCCTGGTGGTAGGGCGTGGCCACAATGGATGATCAAAGTTTACATAGAAATATATATCAAAAATCTTTAAAAATCTTCTCTTCAAGAACAGCAAAGTCGTGATGAGTCATATTTATATGGAAGCATCCACAGGTAGTGTAGATTCAAGTTTGTTCAGATCATGATCCCTGGGGGTAGGGTGGGGCCACAATGGATGATCAAATTTTTACATATAGATATATAGGAAAAATCTTGTCAAAATCTTCTTCTCAAGAACAGCAAAGTCATGATGAGTCATATTTATATGGAATCATCCTCAAGTAATGTAGATTCAAGTTTGTTCAAATCATGACCTCCAGGGGTAGGGCAGGGCCACAATGGACTATCTAAGTTTTTCATAGAGATATATAGGAAAAATCTTTAAAAATCTTCTTCTCAGGAACAGCTAAGCCCTGATTGGTCATATTTACATGGAAGCATCCTCAGGTAGTGTAGATTCAAGTTTGTTCAAATCATGACCCCTGGGGGTAGGGTGGGGCCACAATGGATGATCAAAGTTTACATAGAAATATATATCAAAAATCTTTAAAAATCTTCTTCTCAAGAACAGCAAAGTCGTAATGAGTCATAATTATATGGAAGCATCCTCAGGTAGTGTAGATTCAAGTTTGTTCAAATCATGACCCCTGGGGGTAGGGCGGGGCCACAATGGATGATCAAAGTTTTACATAGAAATATATAGGAAAAATCTTTAAAAATCTTTTTCTCAGGAACAGCAAAGCCATGATTGGTCATATTTATATGGAATCATCCTCAGGTAGTGTAGATTCAAGTTTGTTCAAATCCTGACCCCCCGGGGTAGGGCAGGGCCACAATGGAGGATCAAAGTCTTACATAGGAATATATATATATATATATATATATATATATATATATATATATATATATATATATATATATATATATATATAGGAAAATTTTTTCTCAAAAACTGCTAAGCCATGATTAGTCATTTTGATGTATCGAAGTTTTACATAGAAAAAATCTTTAAAAATTTTCTTCTCCAGAACCACTGGGCCAAGAAAAATGAAACTTATCTGGAAATATCCTCTGGTAGTGTAGATTCAAATTTGTTCAAATCATGATCCCCAGGGGTAGGGCAGGGCCACAATGGATGATCAAAGATTTACATTGGAATACATTGAAAAAAATCTTCTCCAGAACCACTGGGCCAAGAAAGAGGGAATGTGGAAACATCTTCAGGTAGTGTAGATTCAAGTTCGTTAAAACCATGATCCCCAGGGGTAGGGTGGGCCACAATGGACAATGAAAGTTTTACATTGGAATATGTAGGAAAAATCTTGAAAAAATTCTTTTCTCAAGAACAGCAAAGCCATGATTGGTTATATTTACATGGAAACATCAGGTAGTATAGATTCAAGTTTGTTCAAATCATGACTCTGGACTCTGGGGATAGGGTAGGGCCACAATGGACGATCAAAGATTTACAAAAGCTCCTTCTATCAGTTTATTTTATACTCTATGGATCTTCTATGGATTGTTGTTTTATACTCAGGTGACCGTTAAGGCCCTTGGGCCTCTTGCTTTACTTTATGATATTTCAACTTCAGTCTTCAAATTGTGCATCATCTCATGAAAACTGCAGTAACTATCACTCTATTTCATTGTTTTATTAATTTTATTGAGCAGGGGTTCATCACGGATAAATGCTTTAGTGTTTACTGTCATTCACTAAATTGCATTAACATGAATCTGTGTTACGTATCATTAATGGAGAATGTTATGTTGACTAGGTCCCGCAGTGATGAAAAGCAAGAAGAAACTTGTGTCCAACGAGTGGGTCAGGATCACCGCCACCAAGTCTGGACAAGAGGGTAGCCTCATCATCAACAACAGGGAACCAGTTAAAGGTAGGTAACTCTGGGCAAGTCCGAGACTGCTCGTCCTGCATGAGGAAACAATACATGACTGCCGCCTCTTAAACATAACCAAGTACACTTCAGTTTTAAATTCTTACAGAGGATAGCTAGGAGTAGTTTGTCATTGACAGAATAGCCATACTATAGGAAGTTCATGGTAATTTACATGCATAGTTTTGCATAGAAAATTAACATTTTTTACTGATATCTGTGAAAATATTACCTGGTAAGTCATTGATGAGGTTTAATCGACTTTGACTCTGAAATGGGTAAATTTTAGTGTAAGTTGAAATATTTTAATTTTTTCCCTTAAAAAAAAAAAGTACATGAAAATGACCAGGTTATGTAATGTATAAACTTTTTGCAGTGAAGTGAATGAGCCATTTACTGATCTTGATATTTGATTGGCATGTTTACAGTGTAGCTTTTCTGTTACAGAACATTGTCATTAAATTTACTATTCAGAACCAAAATATATTTTCCATTCTGATTCTATTTTGTACATCTCAAGCAGATAAAATTGATGAAACCTTATTTTTGAAAAAAGAAAATTGAAATATATATGGTTTTAATTAAGATTGCTGAAGCTTTTTTCCCAACACAAAAGTATACTGTATTATTTTTAGGATCATTAATATTAGTTTCAAACAAATACTTTTCACTGCCAAGGGTAACAGCTAATGTCTTGTCTCATTTAATGAAACACTACTTTGACTTTAGCTTGGCCATGGAGTTACACCAACAATTTGCGCAACAACTACTACAACTATTATTTGCGTAGACGATATCGGTACAGGCGAGGTAAACAAGTTGCAAAGGAGGCTTGGCGTTGCTAGTTTGCTCTGTGTTGCCAGCATTACTGTTTTTTCAGCAGTTTTACTGGGTGGCATTATTCTGCATGTGTCTAAACATTCTGGAGACCATTTTTCATACTTTCTGTTCTAACCTTCAGCAAACACATGGTTTATACTCTCACATGCCGATATTTGTATTTTTCACTCTCATTTCACATACATTGTACAACTCGTGCTTTCCATACATACTGTGCTCTTTTGCTTTCTGTTGCTGACATATTGAGACCATTGAACACTTGTGGTCCTGTACATCTTCATGATTCTGTAATTCATCATTGGGAGATTCTGTAAAAGCCATTCATTTCATTGTGAGGTAAAGGAGGGAATAAGTATATGTGTCTTGTAAGATGTATGGTGATTATAAACAGTTAAGTTATGCATGTTTTTAAGTACTGGAGTGAATTAACATAGATTTAGAATTTTCAGATTTTAATCTTTTATTTTTACAACTTAATGATGATTATTGCTTTAAGTAGACAGAATTGTTCCTATGTCCAAATGTTAATTAGTACATGTAGCAGCGTTTTCCTTGTTTCACCTTGAATTGTATTTAATGCTTTATTTCAATTTCCATTCACTGTTGAAAATTGCTTGCCTATAAAATGTATGCACAATGTTTGCATGAAATAATGAATATAATTTAAGAATTTAGTTACATGTATTTGTGAAATTGGTCTTTAATTCACAAGTAAAGTAAAATTCTTAGAAACAAGTAATGTCATTGTCATAAAAAGTAAATAGTAAAAAAGTATTTTCAGTTAGTTACAATTTTTGCTTGATTCTTCAGGAAATCGTTCTTTTATATTTATGTCTACATAAGAATTTTTTTAATACAAAATGTAGGGGATTTAAGACGTTGCTTAGAGTTGAAAATGGCTACATTTTATGTATATAAATTACATTAAGTAACTAGTTGTTAATACTGTATTATGACATATGATATACAGTAGCTGTTGTATTTCCGACTTATAATTAGGTATTGAAGTACAAGTACTATAATTACAAGTACTGTTTCTGAATGTCAGTCTAATTTTTACCTACAACAGACTTACTCTTACAGTGATATGTAATTCAGTAAGTATAACTTTATTTTTCGCTTACTTTCAGATACATCTCCAGGGACCCACATTGGTTTGGATCTGAGAACCAGGTTATATTTAGGAGGAGTGGATCCAGATAAGAAAGTTCCTGATGGTGTGGAGGTCCAGAATGGATTCTATGGATGTATAGCTGAGGTTTGTGTAACTTCTTGCTTCTCTGGAAGAGGGAGATTTTAAACATCATTAATTATGTATTTGCTTCTTTCCAATAGAGATTTTTTTGTTAAAAATTTATCATAATTAACTTACTGAAATTAAAAGAAAGTATGTTCTCATATGAGGAACTTGAACATGTGTTTAAAAGTTGTATATGTTATGTATTAGGTTAATAATAATACACACAAATATACATTTGTATGAAATAAGTAAACAATTTTTTTTGTGTGTTTAGTTGAAAATAAACATGCTGTCTACCAACCTTGTCAAAGATGCCATAGAAACACTTGATGTGCGAGATTGTGAAGAAACGGACATCTGCAATAGACATCCCTGTAGAAATGGGGGCACCTGCCAGGGGGGTACTGCATCCTCCTACACCTGTCTGTGTCCAGCTAGTTACACTGGTGAAAAGTGTGAGGTGGAGATTAATCTGTGTTTGACCCAGCGACCATGTCAAAATAACGGAGTCTGTAGCGTGACCAACACAGGATACAGGTGTGACTGCCCCTTAACATTCATGGGAAAGAACTGTGAAGCAGGTAATTAATAGGTCAAAAATTACAGTTTTGCTTTACACACAAAGGTGTTTATGAACGTGATTGTAATCCAAATTTGATCCTTTTTTTGTCATTTTTTTTCCATTACTGCATACCTCCAAAAGTTTCAGATCACATGTTTATTGGTTCCAATGACTGATACATTGTAATTATGAAGCAGATTCTGAAGTTTTTAAACGAGCAATCATTGGAAGAAATGTCTGCAAAGTGAGTTTAGAAAAAAGATGTGGTAGATGGATGCAGAATTTTATTTGCTGCATTGTAGTAATCAAGCTAGGAGAGAACATTGAGGTGAACCGTGATGGCTTTGTGGAATTCTCCAAAGATTACCTGACGGCCTCTCCCCAGCAGGAAGAAAACATGAGGTTTACCCTCAAAACAACAGAGAGCAATGGTCTAGTCCTGTGGAAGGGTCAGCGCATGCCCCTACAAAGGTCAAGTAGTGGAGACTACCTGTCCATCGGATTAAAGAATGGTTATGTCATGTATAGGTAATGGAAAGTTTACAGACTATTGTTCACTGGGTTATTTTTGACCCATGTTATTTTTTGACCCATGTTATTTTTGGCCCTAGTATTACAATTGCAAACAATTTTGCCTTGTTTTGAATATGCACAAGACATAAGTTGAATTTAAAGGGAGATAACTCTGCCTCTGTTGAATTTGTCCCATTTTGAATTTCTTCTTTGGACAACAAAGGCAAAAATAAAACAGAGCTAAAATTTCCCAATATACAGTACAGTTGAACTTTGGTATCTCGAACACTGATATTTCCAATACGATGGGTATGTGGAAGCGATTTGGAAGCCCCAGTCACTTTTTCTTATGTATTTTAACTTTGATATCTTGAATCTTCAGATAGGTTCCATCAAGTTTGAGATAATGAAGTTTGACTGTACATGTATTTGATTTTTTGAATTCCCTTTCTTATCAATTTGAACCAAACTGATGTAACCAAATAACTTTTTTCAGCTATGACCTGGGAAGTGGTCCATCAAACATAACGTCACCAATCAGAGTCAATGATGGGTATGCACATATCATTGAGGTAACCAGATTAGGTCGGCAAGGAAGCTTGACCATTGACAACAATCTGTCATATTCAACTTCTGGGCAATCCCAAGGACCGCTCCAGAGCCTGAACACAGAGGGAAATATTTTCTTAGGTAAGAACACGAGGGTTTCTGTTGTGGCGCCTTTTGTATGCTGACAGGAGAAAAAGAAAGTTATCTTCTGTATAAGAAAAAAAATATTTCACTGAAACTTTTATACATCTTTAAATTTTGGGTAATCCTGCATACAGCAATTTTCTCACAGCAGTTTCATTTTCCTGGGAGAAGAAACCCTGAAAATTGTTATAACTAATAATCAATACAAGGGGCAGATAATTGTTAATTTAAAATGGAGTGTAAAAGGAATTAGGTTAAAAGCACAGAAGTAACCATTAGGAAATTTGAGCTGTATACCATACAAGGTGAAGCCACTCCTCTGGTGTCCACCAAAGAAAACCTTTGATATCCATCATTCAAATTTGTCATTGAGTGTTTTGATATTTAGCCTCCATATTAGCTCTGTGGTTACTATAACATAGGACTGTTGATGCTGGTTAAATTTAGTGAAAAATATTCAAATATGATTTGTTTTTGATATAAAAATTTTGAGACAAAACTGCTTTATGTTTTATAGGAGGAGTTTCACTGGTGCCTACCATTACCAAGGGATCATACTCAGAGAACTATAGTGGTTGTATATCTAACATATACATACAAAATAACGGGCCTTTACGAGTCCCCGAAGATGCTGTTGGGGGATTTAATGTACGACCTTGCTTAAACAAGAAATAATTACTTAAAGTCTTTAAAATTACCTTCAAATGAGTGATATTTAAAACTGTTCCATACATGCATCCATGAATGAATGACATATGTGAATATTATGCAATTAGACATTGCAGGGGAATTTTGCATTCTTCACTGTGTTAGGTTATTTGCAGGTCTGTGCAAATAAATTGGGTGCTAGATACAGAAAATTGTTTATGTAAATCAAAGGCATTACACTTTTTCTTGATAGTTGTACAATTCTTTACATTGTGAAAACTCTGTGTAGTTTTATGTGTACATGTATATTAGCACTTTAAAAGTGTACAAACAATATCCATGTGTTCTGTCTATAGATGACTTTTAAGTTTTTATTATAATAATTTTAAATTGATATTTTTGTACCCGGTTCTAGTATTTTGATTTTACCATGTACCCCCTTTTTAAACAACTTTCAGATACATATTAAAGGTGCTTTTTATATACATTATTCTTAATGCTTTATAGACAATATTTGATGTGTATGTATAATCAATTTGAGTACTGATGATATTATGTGAGAGAGAACTAAGGGACAAGATCAAAAGTTCAATATCTGACCAAAAAACTAAACATTTTTTTTACAAAGAGACCCCTCCAACTCCAAACTAAATGATAGATGTTGATTCGAATTAGATCAGCAAATATTAGTATTTATTACACCATAAGTTTACTTCTTTTGTTTATTTATAAAAAGAAACATCATATACCAGAAACATAAAGTCTAAGGTACAATATACACTTCTTGTTTTATGTGTTATTATTGATGTCAGTCAACAATAACTTTTGGGGCTCTTATTCTCCTCCCCCCTAAGTATTTGAATTTAGTTTTTTTTTTAAATCAGATTTTGAGCTTTTGATATCATCCCTAAATCATTCAATTACTCTGCATGATTGAATGTAACTATATATAGTTAGGAAGATGTGTATTTAAACAGGTTTCTTCCCATAGTTAGCTTTTATTGTATTTCTTGAGTGTATTTTGTTCATTTATTCATCATGAAAATATCTTTTCCTTTTCAATACTCTTGAGATGTGAAGACTGTTTAAGACTTGACTTGACCAGGTTTAGAGGGTAAATGAAATTGACTTTGTTTTACATGTAATAAAATGTTTGTCTAACTACAAAATATAATTTCAGTGCAGCATTTATGTTCAGGTTATACCAAAGATGTCCCATTTACTGAGAGTCTTGAATACTCATGACAGCTGGTGCTATAAAAAGAACAACAATACTTGTGATATCCAACGGCTTTTCTGATTTTTTTTTTTATTTGTGACTGCAGATCTGTCTATCTTGAATGATGTAGGAGTATTTTTTCTCATTTTGTTGAAACTTAAGCATTATTCCCTATTTTTTTATCAATAATTTTTAGATGCTATTTTTATTTTTCTTTATTTCCATGTGTTGAACTTTTGTTTCATAGTGCATACATGTATATGACTTTTTTTTTTAACTCTGTTATTCAGTTTCATGACTTTAATTATTTCTTTACTTCAGTAAATTATGCAAAGTATCTATAATTTGCTTTTGGATTAATTTGATTTACTGGGAAATTGTAACTAATGAATGATGTTAAAGATCTAATATGCTTATTGTGCAACTTTCAAAATTAAGAATTAAAAATTATAATACAAGTACTTCACATGTCTTTTATGCATATTTTCTTTATTTGCTGGAAACTCACATCTGGTTAGCTTTAGGAAACCCATCATAGTCGTTTTTTTTTTTGGGGGGGGGGGGGGGTGTTTCCATCTGACGTAGGGCTGTCTATGCAGGTACATCTGTTTGTCATTGCTGTGTAAGGGGCACTGGCATAACAATATAAAGGATTTTCAAAAATGATTAACATTTATAATCCATTAATGCATGTTTTGCCTTTTTTTCTTCTTTTTTATTTTCCCCTTTGACATATAGTCAAGCACTCCAGTGTGTTGTAAAGTTATCACTGTAAATTGGTGGAGTTTTCATAAGTCATAAGGAATTTTACACAAGAGGTCCATGGGCCACTTCGCTCACCTGAGCATTTAAGATAGGAAGCATCTTCAGGTAGTGTAGAATCAAGTTTGTTCAAATCTTGTCCCCTAGGGCTAGGGTCACCTGAGCACTTAAGATAGGAAAAAAAGCAGAAATCAGTTTAGTATTGAAAAATTTAACTATATAAGTGGTCAAGAAGGATGATTTGAACAAACTTAAATCTACACTACCTGAGGACGCTTCCATATTTCTTGGCTTATCATGGCTTAAGTAGTTTCCTATACGATTGATCTTCTGTTTTGGTCCCACCCTACCCCTAGGGGACAAGATTTGAACAAACTTGATTCTACACTACCTGAAGATGCTTCCATATAAATATGACCAATCGTGGCTTAGATGTTCTTGAGGAGATTTTTAAAGATTTTCCTTATGTATTCCTATGTAAAACTTTGATCATCCGTTGTGGCCCCACCCTACCCCAGGGGTCATCATTTGAAAAAAAAAACTTGATTCTACACTACCTGAGGATGCTTCCATATAAATTTATATCATACATGTAGCTTAGATGTTCTTAAGATGAAGTTTTTTCCTATGTATTACTATGTAAAACTTTGATTGCCCATTGTGGCCCCGCATTACCCCTGGGGGTCATGATTAGAACAAACTTGATTCTACACTATCTGAAGATGCTTCCATATTGAGAAGATTTTTAGATTTTTTCTATATACACTGTATTTATATGTAAAACTTTGATCACCCATTGTGGCCCCAACCTACCCCGGGTGTCATGATTTGAACAACTTGATTACACTACCTGAGGCTGCTTCCATAAAAATATGATCAATCATGGCTTAGCTGTTCTTGAGAAGATTTTATAAAGATTTTTCCTATGTAGAACTCTGATCACCCATTGTGGCCCCATCCTACCCCCGGGGGTCATGATTAGATCAATCTTGATTCTACACTACCTGAGAGTGTTTCCACGTAAGTTTCATATTTTCTATCCCAGTGGTTCTTGAGAAGAGGATTTTTTAAAGATGCCATTATTTTTTCACTAATCCATAATTATCTCCTATCTCCTCTTGGAAGAAGGTGTGGCCCTTCATTTGAACAAACTTGAATCCCTTAAACCCAAGGATACTTTGTGGCAAGTTTGGTTGAAATTGGCCCAGTGGTTCTTGAGGAGAAGTCGAAAATGTGGACAGGGGGCGCCGGTCAGACAAAATGTGATCAGAAAAGCCTTCGGCTCAGACGAGCTAAAAAGCAAGAAAATGGTAAAGTGAAGAATGTTTTATTTGCAATTGTAACTAACGTATTGATTGTGCTGTCATGGATAATAAATAAACATGGAAGTTAATTATGCAACTCAATAAAACATCGCATGTCCATCATCGTTTATATGAGGGCCAAATCTAGAGGAGTTGTACTGCTCTTTACGGAGTTTAGTCGATGACACGCCTTGTGAGTAGGGCAAGAATTTGATGGTCATTATTCGTTCAGCGAGTTGGCGTGCGGGAAAATTCTGCATATCATCACCGCGTACATACATTCTGGTCAAATCTGAGCTGGTGTTGGCGATGCATTCCAAAAATGGAGTAGGGTCTGTTCCAGCTACACAAAATACCTGTAAACGACAATGAACCATTGTGATATGATTGACAAACAATAGAACAGCTGACAACTAGGTATTTTATTTACTTACTACATCTGCATATTTGTTAACATTGGTCATTCGAGTTTCAGTGCTGTCAATTGGGATTTTGGACTTCAGTTTCAGAATGCTTCTACTGTCGTGAACTCCCACTATCACCTGTGAATCAATAACTTGTTCATTAACTCTCTGACTTCTTGGAACAACATCATAATTAGCTTTCGTACTTGGATTAAAAATGAGAAGCGCAAGCAACCTCTTTTCCAAGCCTCCTCATTCTCTGGAGCAAACGAACATGCCCTCGATGGAAGAGGTCAAAACAACCAACAGTGTAGACTCTATCCACGCGGTCGTCCAGAGATTTTGCTATGAAAGATCGCCGTCTGCTCAACCGTTTAAATTGTTTACCATCTTCTTCTATTTCAGTACTCTCTGACCCACTGCTTGACTCGATCCTATGGGTGCAAGAGACCATTTTTAGCATTTAATCAAGAATTTTCATTGACCAAATAGTTTTATGAGATGTCCTTACCGCATTCTATTGATGTCGTCCTTTTTCGTCTTTGGATCATCGTACGGAAGCTTGGAATCCTTTTCCGGCTCTCCAGAAAGATCAAGAGCAGACGACTGCCTTGGTATCTGTTTCAATAATAATAATAAAAATATATGGAAATGCCTTAAACTTCTGAAACAATTGCAACATTTCACGTCTTTGCTAACTTACTGGTTTGTATTCAGAAACAATGTCTTCTTGTTTTTCTAGATCTGTTTTGATTTTCCCCTCAGGGACTGTTGTTTCTTCAGCCATTTCGTTCTTCTTTGCTGCTGACCTAGCAAGTAGCTTGTTTTGAAGACTTGCATGGGCCAAACGAACAGACAGGAGCAAACACAGAATTCCTATTATTCCAGCTTTAATAAGAATAAAAAACAACATACTAGTAACTGATTAACCCAAAATGAATCTTTAATTTCACACTTCAGTACTGACGCATTCTACACTCCGCTTGGACTTACATATGGAGGAGGCAGCACAAGCATTTGCCTGAGCCAGACAGAGACATGCAATTCCCGTGGATTCCAGTTTTTCCTTCAGTTTCCCTTCCATTACAGCGGCTGTACTGCTTTTGGACATTTTATCATCTGATCTACCATACAATCTAAACAAAAAATTGACATAAATAAAAATCAAATTTCATTCCATGTTTGATGAGAAGTTCTGAATTAACGACGTCACAAAAAATAAAACCTCTCGTAGTATGCTCTGAAATAGTCCTGTACCCGCACCACACCAAGAATGAACTCATAGAATATAATGATTCCACAAGCTCCAACATATATAAAGGATTCAAAGATGGAGAATGTACCAAATTCTGTAACCATAAGTACTGACCAGAGAGCAAAGACGTTCACAATCTGTAATATAATAACAAAAAATGTGAAGAAATCAAATCAGAAATTCCCCATTCATGAAATGAAGAATAATGACGTAAGTGGCACCTTGTCGCAAAAGGCATCCATGAATCCTCCAAGCAATGGATCATCAACCTGTCCAAACATCTGACGATGAGCCTTGGCTACGATTCCATCCACGTGATCCAAGAAGTCGTGGAGAACAACTAACAGAAAACCTGTCATGTGGCATTGGTACCTGACAAAATAGCCGAGATATCTCTGCAGGGTTATAAGTTTATAATATGATGCAAATTGGGAACGAGTATAAGAAAAACACTTCCCCTAAGCCATACTAACTTTAGACAGATAGCAATGGGTATCACCAAGAAGGTTCTGGTGTAGGAAACGATATTAGCTGTGAATATTGTGTAAGTCTTATTTCCTATAACCAGTGCTCTTGGAATTTTGGAGACGACTGGTAAAAGTGACGTCTGCAGAGGGGAGTACAGCAATTTGTCGTACAGGTCCATCTGTGCTCCAACAAGTGAAACAAGCTCACGTTAGTTCCAATTAAATACTGATAAGATCAATGTAGAACTCAAAAGTATTTTGTATAAAACATGTAATCTATGGCATTTTTTTCATAATTTGATGTTCGTAATTATATTTAAAAAATAAATCAAGAAGAAAACAGCCCATCAAAATTTTGATGATGGTACTCACCAATCTGAACAAGAAAAACTCGATAAACCGGAGGACAAATCCACCAACCAGAAGAGTAGTTCTCAGAAGCATGTTGTGTTCTCTGAAATTCATCAGAAGAGGAAATGATATTTAGGTAGACTAAGTTTAATACTTGTCAAAGACTGCAAAATCTCTCTGTGGATGCATCGTTCAGAATTAGGTATGGGACACCCAAAACACACGATCCATTGAAAATTATTATCGACAATTTTGATTTTTAAAAACCTTTTATGACAAAATTTACATTGAACTGATTACTCGCAAACAGGGTGGGAAACTCGCTGCTTGTCTTGTAATTTTGTGTCGATCTGATCTGAGGTTTAGAGAATTATTTTACGTCGCTCTTGTGCTTTGGGGAATGGGAGTTAAGTTGCTCGAAACCAATGCCAATTACTCAATATCCAATTTTACCCATACATGCAAATTAGGGAACCCCAGTCTTTCAAGTGGCGACAAAATTTCATAAATATCATGAATTCTGTCAAAGATTATGCCAGACGATGGGTCAAATATGAAGGAGAAGACTTTGACACTTTGCCAGAATGGATTAAATGTACAAGATTGATGTTGAAATCTCAAATGGTTGATAGGCAATAGGAAAACCACCTATCCTTCTGTCTTCGATAATTCAGAAATGAAAAAAAAAATAGATTACACGATCATTGTGTACTGGTTTCAGGGGACAAAGCAGGTAACAACATTGTCTTTGTAAGGCTCATCATTACAGTTGCATTTTAGAGGAACTTGGATTTAATTCTACAAGTGTTAATCCAATTTATACTCATGGTTCCCTTTCTAAGGTGGAAATTCTTCAAAATAATGTCAGTTTTAAATATTTTTCATATTCCCAACAAGTAACTTGAATTACCATACATATACTGGATTCTAAACTCCCTAAAAATCCTTACAAAGATATATAGCGGGTTCCAGTTAATGTTCTACCAAGCAATTTTCTTTACGGCTCATGAAAACAATTGTATTACCTAACAGCACTGAAGGAGAAACTTCAGGACTACTGTACAACATACTGTATGTGTAGTTAAAATAGCGGGCTACATATTTTAGCGGCTTTGGTGCAGACAAGAATGCACTAGTTGATGAATACCGTTAGTAAATCATTAATAAATACAGTACGGGGCGCAGACGTGCGCTGTGCTAATTCATGATTATGCCAACCACCCAATACCCAGTGATTGCGCTAAAATTTGAATACGTCAATTTACGTACTCATACAGTATTCGAGAAGCGGTGTTAATCAGATGTAGATACTTTAAAACTCCTAGGAACTTTTTTGAGAATTTGAAATAACAGAATTTTACCAAAATAAACTGCTTTTTCAATACAAATGGAACTCGTAAATTTGCTTACCTTGTCATTGGTCATTTGCAAACTTATTTTGTTAAAAAACATTCTGATTACACACACAAGTACTCCGTCGTTGATATTAAAAGTATGCTTGGGTTTCTCATTAACAATATCTATGTAGTTTTCGGAGATCAGGTCTTCCAACAATCTGCTGGAATTTCCATGGGTACTTATTGTGCCCCATTACCAGCAGACCCTTTATATATTCATATGAAGCAGGATTTATTCAAAAACTTCTACATGAAAAGAATGTCTCTTGCTGTGGCCTTCAATTCAACATTTATAGCTCAGTCGGTAAAGCGCTCGTCCCGTGATTGGGAGGTCGTTGTTCGAATCACAGCCGCGACTCGATAAAAAATAGGAAGCAACTGTTCCTTCGCCAAGCGCTCGGCACTTTGAAGTGAAAGTTGCTGGTCTTTGGGTTTTCGGTTTTGCGGGACGAGGTCCCGTGTCATGGTAGGCGTTGGCACGAGAAAGAACCCTCACTGCTCAGTGGCCCTGAGTGTCGAGTAAAGATCTAAATTTGAAGCCCTTCCGAAATATGGTGACGTCTCTAAATGAGTGAAAAATTCTCGAACGGGACGTCAAACAACATTCAATCAATTTAACATTAAGATATATCGACGAGGTTTTATCAATTAACACTACATGTATTCAGTTTCATTCCTGCGTTGATTTGATATATCCCATTGAACTCGAAACAAAAATCGACACCATAGAGTCTGACACATGAGTGTCATATTTGGACGTTTTACTAGAGAAAAACTAGAGACAACTAAACTTTATGATAAACGCGATGACTTCCAACTTTTCTATTATTAACTTCCTTTATTTATGCAACAATATATCATTATCACCTACATGCATTTGGGGTATATGTCTCACATTTGATTCGATACGCTAGAATATTCTACATGCGAACAATTTCTTAAACGAGACAAGCTATTGACAAGTAAGTTGATGAAACAAGAATATCACCAATCTCGTTTAAAGTCAACCTTTCGCAAATTCTATGGTCGATATAATGACCTTGTTTGAAAATATAATCTGTCGTTTAAGACAAATGTTGACTGACGTCTTTCATACAAATTGTTAGACCATTATTTCCACACTGAATTGTCTACTGATTTTTATTTTTACCTGATCAGGACAAAGAAGCACACGGCGGGTGTGACTGGTCGACAGGGGATGCTTACTCCTCCATTGCACGTGATCCCACCTCTGTTTTCAGAGGTCCGTGTTGACTCTGCTCATAATTTGTATTGTTTAAATGGACTTTTGAGAATGACCACTGTTCGTTATCTTCACATTTCATGCAAAGATAATGATTGTATTTCGTTTATTCGGGGAAAAATCTTTGCGTTTATCATACGCAATAATATGTCACAGAGGAAAATAGATAAGATAGATCGACAGTGGAAGATATTCAAAGGAGATGTTACAAGATTATAAACTAAACAATACAAACAAATTCAATCAATATTTGATAGCGACACCCTTAGCATGAAAGCGAATTCTCCGATTGCATACCAGACACAGAGTACGTACATGTTTATATAATGAACAACATACAACCACAAATAATCTAAATATGTAAAAATGAAAAAAAAAAAAGATTAAACATATCTTAGGGTTACCAGAATCATCTCAGGTTTCTGTTCAATCCTACATAAAAGAGTCAAACATTTGATGATACAAACATTTTACTTACTTTGGAAGATTGTTTCCCCTCAATGTTTGTACCAGTGTGTGAACTACTTAGAAACAGACTACAAACAAAAGCAGATGACCAAAGTTAAGATAAACTGATAATCCATTTGATAAATTGCTTCAGTCATGTAGTAAAGTAACTTTTGATCAGATAAAACTAAATGTTAAAGCGCATTTTTTGATGCACATACGCAATACTTTTTTAGTGGTTTGGACATCTCTTTGTCCCCCCTTTCCTCCTTCTCTTCACTTCTCCAAATCGCGTAAATATATGTACCATCGATGAAGTCCCGCATCTCCACCGTCTAGTTTGCAAAGGGGTCTCCTCTCCAGAACTGCAGTATAGATGAAGTACTAGAATGTTTTCCGGAAAAGGACATATATACTGGGTAGTTATTCTATACCGTATATATATCTGCATTTGAACCTAAAATTGATTACCTGTATTTGTAATTTTATAACTTGCCTTCAAATTTGGCTTAAACCTTCATCGCTCTTTTTCAAAATCAATTAGATTGGCTTAAATAGGTTAATTGAACAAGTTAAATGCACAATGCACTATGTTACTAGAATCATATGACTTTAAGGAACTGTTCACATAGTGTTTTGTGAAAGCACTTCGTTACTGGAATCATATGACGACGAGAAATTTTCATAGACTTTCCATGAATCACGTGCAGAGTGGTGTTTTTTTCTTGCACCTCTGTGCTGTTTTATTATCTAGCTTTTTTTTTTTTTACGATCCTCAGTCTTTCCACGATATATACAGGTTTGTTTCTTACCTGTCCATTGTATTTGTATCACTGTGTGTGAGAGAGAGGGTGTGTGTGTGTTCCAGAGTTGCATGATCCTTGGCTTGAAATAATTTGTCGTGAAATAATTCTTATGACGGAACCATTAGAATATTGAAGAAACCAAAGATATTCACGCACATTATACAGTTAGGTACAGAAAGTGAACTAGAGTAAGGTTGTGGCCATTTTATAATTTCTTTCAAAGTCGGATCTACACTGAGGCATCTGCAAAAATTAACTGCTCTTGCTCGATTGCACTCTTTCTGTCTTGCTGAGAATTTTATTATTTAATTAATTGAATTCTCTTTTATATTAACAACTTTCTTGTCCTTGTATCCAGAATGTCCTTTCCATAAAGTTTTTACGTGATAATGGAGTGTCAATAATTCTTCAGTCAGAGAAACTGTGGTTTGATTACTGTGCCCCCTCCCTTCCGTGTCATCCCATCTTTATAGAACGATGACGAGGACATGGCTGCTATCTGCTTGGTATGGAGTCCAAAATTAATAAAGTAAAGCACAAGCTTTTAGTTTGTTTAGAATCTAGATACAATGTATCAACATTTTGACAAGTACTGTACACATTTAAATGCCTAGGTAAATTCGTACAGTATAGCCGCAAAATGGGCATGGGCATTTGGCTCGTCTCCCCCCAGATTCTTTGTAACCAATACCGCTCAACTACGCCAATGAATCAGTCAAAGCTCGCTGCAATGATTGTGATACATCAATTTGTTCAATCTTTGCGCACTAATGCAAAATTAAATTTTCGTACAAGTTGATGATAAATTTATGTAATTTAGTTCTTGTGAAACCTATGTAAAATGCAGTCTTTGGAGGATTTAGAGAAAACCTCCTCCCCAAATGAAGTTTATCCAACTTTTTTAATACCCGCACTTTCTATAGAAAGCTGTTATCTCGGTCCGTCCGTCCGACTGTCTGTCAAATTATCTCCGTCAATCAGTCTCCTCTTAAATTTTACTCAGTAGCCAAATCATCTTGTTGAATATGATACAGATAGTGTCCTGTAGGTATACAATAAGGTTTTTAAAAAATTTCATTTTCACCCTCGGGACCAAAAAGACATTTTCCCACATAAAGCGGTTTCCCAGAATTCCACTCAAATTTTGTGAGTAGCCAAATAATTTTTTAGATTGTGATTGGTGATGTCATTTTCACCCTCGGACCCAACCGTGAATTCCTTTTGCATTTTATGCAGTAGCCAACAGACACGTAGTATTGTTTTTGAACGGGGGGGGGGGGGGGAGGGGGGTGTTCAGAACAATAATTGACAACCTACCTGAAAATTCTTTGAAAAACATAAAAAAGAAAATTGTCCGAGCTATAAAATCGTATTTCTTCGGGTGGGTGGGAGGAGGATCGTTAGGTTCAAACTTTTTCGATAAAATAATTCGAATACATTAACATAGGAAGATTTGCCTATACTACAAAAATTGGGGGGGGGGGGGAGGCAACCCGCCTTTCAATGAGCATTTTCATACTAAATTAACAGTAAAAACAGCCCCCCCCCTACTATTACTACGTGCCTGGCAAAAAAAGTTCAGAATTTTCATTTACATAGGGTAGGCCACTTGGAGGCCCTAAACGACATTACAAAATCCATCTTCCCAGAACTCCTCTTACATTTTACGAAGTAGCCAAATCATTATTTAGGATATGATTGGCAATGTCCTGTAGATATTCAATAAGATAGGGAATTTTCATCCCGGAGACCAGTTAGGGGCCAAAATTAAAATTTTTTAAACTGAAAATCTATCTTTCTTTCCAAAACTCCTTTTCAAACAAAATTGATGCTTAATTAAATTCCTTAGTTTCAGGCTGATAAGAAGCCCATGGGCCATATACTCACCTGAGCATTTTATGCTCTATTTTATATATGTAATGTATATTTATGTAAATTATTGAATAAATGCTGTTGCTTTTTCACTAGTTTCCCAAGTACG